>NW_022987761.1:337019-400280 GCF_902827165.1 Trematomus bernacchii
CCCCCCCCCCCTCTCTCTCTCTCTCTCTCTCTCTCTCTCTCTCTCTCTGCAGCCGGGAGAAGCAGAAGCTGCTGAAGGATCTGGGGGCGCCCCCCCGCGGCCCCTCCTCCCCCCCCGTCCCCGACGCCCTTCAGGAGGCCAGCGTCAGAGCGGCTGCAGAGCGGAGACTCGGAGAGGCCGAGCAGAGACTCAGCAGACACAGGTAGCACTGCATTATCAACATGTTACAGAGAGAGGAGACTCAGAGAGGAGACTCAGAGAGACTCAGAGAGGAGACTCAGAGAGACTCAGAGAGGAGACTCAGAGTAGAGACTCAGAGTAGAGACTCAGAGTAGAGACTCAGAGAGGAGACTCAGAGAGACTCAGAGAGACTCAGAGAGGAGACTCAGAGAGGAGACTCAGAGAGACTCAGAGAGGAGACTCAGAGAGGAGACTCAGAGAGGAGACTCAGAGAGACTCAGAGAGGAGACTCAGAGAGGAGACTCAGAGAGGAGACTCAGAGAGGAGACTCAGAGAGGAGACTCAGAGAGACGACTCAGAGAGACGACTCAGAGAGACGACTCAGAGAGGAGACTCAGAGAGGAGACTCAGAGAGGAGACTCAGAGAGACTCAGAGAGACTCAGAGAGGAGACTCAGAGAGACTCAGAGAGACTCAGAGAGGAGACTCAGAGAGGAGACTCAGAGAGGACTCAGATACTCAGGAGAGGAGACTCAGAGAGGAGACTCAGAGAGGAGACTCAGAGAGACTCAGAGAGGAGACTCAGAGAAGAGACTCAGAGAGGAGACTCAGAGAGGAGACTCAGAGACTCAGAGAGGAGACTCAGAGAAGAGACTCAGAGAGACTCAGAGAGGAGACTCAGAGAGGAGACTCAGAGAAGAGACTCAGAGAGGAGACTCAGAGAGAGACTCAGAGAGGAGACTCAGAGAGGAGACTCAGAGAGGAGACTCAGAGAGGAGACTCAGAGAGACTCAGAGAGACTCAGAGAGGAGACTCAGAGAGGAGACTCAGAGAGGAGACTCAGAGAGACTCAGAGAGGAGACTCAGAGAGGAGACTCAGAGAGACTCAGAGAGGAGACTCAGAGAGGAGACTCAGAGAGGAGACTCAGAGAGACTCAGAGAGGAGACTCAGAGAGGAGACTCAGAGAGACTCAGAGAGGAGACTCAGGAGGAGACTCAGAGGACTCATAGAGGAGACTCAGAGAGACCTCAGAGAGCTCAGAGAGTAGACTCAAGAGACTCAGAGAGGAGACTCAGAGAGACTCAGAGAGGAGACTCAGAGAGACTCAGAGAGGAGACTCAGAGAGACTCAGAGAGGAGACTCAGAGAGACTCAGAGAGGAGACTCAGAGAGACTCAGAGAGGAGACTCAGAGAGACGACTCAGAGAGACGACTCGGAGAGGAGACTCGGAGAGGAGACTCGGAGAGGAGACTCGGAGAGGAGACTCAGAGAGACTCGGAGAGGAGACTCAGAGAGACTCGGAGAGGAGACTCGGAGAGGAGACTCAGAGAGACTCAGAGAGGAGACTCGGAGAGGAGACTCAGAGAGACTCAGAGAGGAGACGCGTAGGAGACTCGAGAGAGACTCAGAGAGAGGAGACTCAGAGAGGAGACTCAGAGAGACTCAAGAGAGACTCAGAGAGGAGACTCAGAGAGGAGACTCAGAGAGACTCAGAGAGGAGACTCAGAGAGACTCAGAGAGACTCAGAGAGGAGACTCAGAGAGACTCAGAGAGGAGACTCAGAGAGACTCAGAGAGGAGACTCAGAGAGGAGACTCAGAGAGGAGACATCAGAGAGACTCAGAGAGGGACTCACGAGAGGGAGACTCAGAGAGACTCAGAGAGGAAGCACTCAGCGAGAGACTCAGAGAGGAGACTCAGAGAGGAGACTCAGAGCGACTCAGAGAGGAGACTCAGAGAGACGACTTAGGAGAAGGCGACTCGGAGAGGAGACTCGGAGAGGAGACTCGGAGAGGAGACTCGGAGAGGAGACTCGGAGGACGCCTTGGAGAGGAGACTCAGAGAGGAGACTCGGAGAGGAGACTCGGAGAGGAGATCGAGAGGAGAGACTCAGAGAGAGACTCGGAGAGGAGACTCAGAGGAGACTCAGAGAGGAGACTCGGAGAGGAGACTCAGAGAGACTCAGAGAGGAGACTCGGAGAGGAGACTCAGAGAGACTCAGAGAGGAGACTCAGAGAGACTCAGAGAGGAGACTCGGAGAGGAGACTCAGAGAGACTCAGAGAGGAGACTCAGAGAGACTCAGAGAGGAGACTCGGAGAGACTCAGAGAGGAGACTCAGAGAGGAGACTCAGAGAGACTCAGCAGACACAGGTAGCACTGCATTATTGTTTTGTAATACGTGTGTGTGTGTGTGTGTGTGTGGTGTGTGTGTGTGTGTGTGTGTGTGTGTGTGTGTGTGTGTGTGTGTGTGTTGTGTGTGTGTGTGATTGTGTGGTGTGTGTGTGTGTGTGTGTGTGTGTGTGTGTGTGTGTGTGTGTGTGTGTGGTGTGTGTGTGTGTGTGTGTGTGTGTGTGTGTGTGTGTGTGTGTGTGTGTGTGTGTGTGTGTGTGTGTGTGGTGTGTGTGTGTGTGTGTGTGTGTGTGTGTGTGTGTGTGTGTGTGTGTGTGTGTGTGTGTGTGTGTGTGTGTGTGTGTGTGTGTGTGTGTGTGTGTGTGTGTCAGGGAGCTGCAGCAGAGGGACGAGGCTGTGCTGAGGCACCTCCTGCAGCAGGAGCAGAAGAAGAGGGAGTCTCTGAAGGCAGCGGAGGGGAAGGTGCTGAGAGTCAGAGAGCAGCTGCAGGCCGCAGAGAAGGTGGTGACGGCCAATAGGACGCTGCTGAAGAAGCTGCAGGAGCAGGTCTGCACCACACACACACACACACACACACACACACACACACACATGCTGAATCATCATGTTAATCACATAGCTATCATATGCCTCAAACAGTCCTGATGCTCTTCTAGGTAATCATACATCCTGTCATGTTCACAGATACAGTTGGGATGCCTTTGTTAGCATGCTACTCTCATGTTGAGAGACATTCAGTATTTTCTCAACAGCCCTTTGAGGCATTTCTTGTGATTTGGGGCTATAATAAATGTTGATTGTATTTCTCTCGTGTGTGTGTGTGTGTGTGTGTGTGTGTGTGTGTGTGTGTAGGTGCAGCGGGTGGAGCAGCGCGTCTCTCTGAAGCAGACTGTGTGTGAGCGGCTGCAGCTGCAGCTGTCTGCGGCGCAGCAGGCTGCAGGGGGCGGAGCTAAACGCAGAGCAGACACCATCCACAGCCAGGTGAGGAACCCCACCTGTCACACTGATACACACACACACACATTATTATTAACATTTTTAGGTATTCAGAATTTTGAGATTTGAGGTAAAAGTCAGAATTTTGAGATTTTTAGAAAGTCAGCATTTTGAGATTGTTTTAGAAAAAGTCAGAATTTTCAGAAAAAGTCAGAATTTTTAGATTTTGAGAAAAAGTCAGAATTTTTTGATTTTGAGAAAAAGTCAGAATTTTGAGGGAAAAGTCAGAATTTTAGAGATTTTGAGAAAAGTCAGAATTTTTGAGATGACTATGTGATGACTACTTCCATTCTTGAGAGGATCAGAAATACATGGATCCTGAGATTGAAGCTCCAGCCGGGGACCAGGGAGAGTTTTCTAACAATAATGTTTAATATGTGCCCCCTCCCTCCAGCCGATGAAGCAGCGGCGGTTGGACCCTGCTCTCCGCACCGCGGGGGGTCACTTTGCAGAGCTGCTGGCTCAGAAGCAGCGCCTCCAGCTGCTGGAGCGCGAGTACGCTCTGAAGATCCAGCAGCTGAAGGACCGGCAGGCGCTCAGATCTAACCCCCCCGTCTCAGAGCTGCCCCCCGTCTCAAATCTGACCCTCCCAACTCCCTCCCCCTCCACCCTCCCCCTTTCACAACCCTCCCTACATGACCTCACCCAGGATAAACTGATTCTGGACAGCGAGGAGGAGGCGGAGGACCCCCAAGTCTCTGTTTCTTTAGGGGAGGGGGGCCCCGTCTCTGCTTCTGTGAGGGAGGGGGGTCGCCGCCCGTCCCTCTGTCGGTCCAGCAGCTCCTTCACCAGACCCCACCTGGAGCAGCAAGGCTCCCCCAAAGACAACAACAAGCCCCTCCCCCTTGTACCCCCCCCCAGGACAGAGGTGTTGGGTGGGCTTCCCCTGGAGGCTCTTCAGCAGGGGGGGGGGCCGGGGGGCCTCGGGGAGCTGCTGCAGAGAGAGATGCTCCTCCTGGGGGGAGGCGTCCACTCCCCCTCCCCCACTGCACAGGTGAGAACACCAAACAAACCCTCACACACCAGAGGCCTGCACTACGAAGCCGGATGTTCTCTGAGCTGACTTCAGGTAAACTCTGGGTTTCCGGTCCTACGACGCTGGTTCTCTTTTTAGCGGGCTAGATCTCCATGGTAACTGATGCTGAGCGGCTAACCTGCTCCGGAGCAGGTTAGGTTGCAGGCTAAGAGATCAACTCAGTGAAAGCACCGCCTGCTGACCAATCAGAGCTCACCGCCTGCTGACCAATCAGAGCTCAGTGTGCGGAGTTTAAAGCGATCAAGTCATATTACAGGATAGAGGAAATACAGAAAAACTGCCGTTGCAGGAAAGACGGCCGGCAAAAATCAGCTGACTGTGTGAACGTGAACATTAATAGAATATCCCCTCCCATCTTCAGAGCAATCTGACTATTATAACATTAGCGTTAAGAAAGCTTACTTAAATATCTGCCACGACATAAGTAACAGGATCAGAGTAACATTACGTACAGTCCGCGGCACTGTGAGTGCAGACGTAGATGTGTCCCATTATCATTCATATCATATCACATCATAATGTATCATATTTCCTTATCTGAGTCAGCTGAGCCGTATCTGGCCGTGCAACACTCACAGTGTCACATACTGTATGCAGAAGTATTATTTTAAGCAACACATTAAGTTGACGAAACACTGGAGTCAAATGTAATGAAAGTCAGATCGTGTCTTAGACGGGGCAGTGATATCATAAACCTGTTAATGTACGCATTCAAACACTTTCTCTGTTACCAGCTGTATTCACCTTGCAGGTGCAGCTATGTGGCTTTGATCCTGGATAAAGTGTTTAAGTCATGGATGTTTAAAGTTTAACTTCTTCATATTTGACTAATATTAAAGTTCACTTTTCATTCAGGAAGTATGACGCTGCGCTGTCAGTACGCTTGTCCGTGTTTGTGATTGGTCGAATGCTCCAGATACCACCCCTTTCATGTGAACGCGCACCTAACTATAGGACACGGCTGGCTTGAGCGATCCACTTGATAACCAGCGTCGTAGGACCGTTTAGCGAGAGCGCGTATGTTTTGGATTAGGCCAACCGGATAACTCAAACATATCCAGGTTAGGTTGAACTGGCTTCGTAGTACAGGCCTCAGGTGACACACACACACACACACACACACACACACACACACACACACACACACACACACACACACACACACACACACACACACACACACACACCTTCACACACACAAACACTATTTCTATTTGATTTGTAATACTTGCACATCTCCAAACATTCTATTGCACCACGCTGTACACTCTGAGGAGACGCAACACGAGTTCAGCTCCGCATGCTGTCTGAAGTGCTGCTTTGTCTCTCATAGCGCTGCACAGCCATATCATATTTAACTTACTCTCTAATGTTGTGACTGTTACCTTATGAAGCCCCTCCCCTTTTGACTAACGTGAGTCACATGATGTGTGCAGGTGGTTTCCGTGGAGATTGATGCAGCCACCAGCCAATCAGGGAGCGGGGATCTGAAGCCTGTCCCCTACACAGCCTATCACAGCCCTCTGCTGGTCTTCAGGTCCTACAGGTACGCTACACTGCTCAATATATCATTATTAGCTTCAGATGATCTGTTGTGTTTGATTACAGTATGTCATTGAATCTCCGTTGTATCGTATGATACTCTATGATGTGTAGTGATGGAGTAACGGGTGTATCCCCCCCCCCCCCCCAGGTTCAGCCCTTACTTCCGGACGAAGGAGAAGCTTCCTCTGAGCTCCGTGACCTACAGCAACTGCATGGACCCGAGGAGGAACTTCTGCCGCTTCGAGCTGAGCGGGACCTGCAACGATGACCTCTGCAGATGGTGAGCGGTCGTTATAGTCACATATATTACATTCATTATGTTATGTGGAATACATGCTTTGTGTTTTATATATATTTGATCAGCTGTACATGAAATGGTGAATGTTTGCTAACAGGCAGCACATGAGGGACTGCACACTGACAGGAAACCAGCTGCTGCAGGACTTCCTGTCCTACAACCTCTCTCTGATTGGCTGCTCAGAGACCAGCTCAGACAAGGACATCAGTGCATGCACAGGTACACACACACACACACACACACACACACACACACACACACACATACACATACACATACACATACACACACACACACACACACACACGCGCGCACACACACATATCCCAAAGATATTGAAGTGACTGTTATTTTGTATATATTGATTGACACACACACACACACACACACACACACACACCCCCACAGTGTTTCTCATGAGTGTGTGTGTTCTCACAGAGAGGTACATGCAGCAGCTGTTTGGTTCTAACTCGGTCCGGATGTCTTTGGATCAGAAGGCGGTGCTGCTCGTCAGCAAAGTGAACGAGAGCCGGCGCCACGGTGAGACACTCAGTCACTCATTAACCCCGTGAGAGTCGGGAGGCCTGTTCATTTATTCCGGCAAAGGACTCAGACCTCCTAATGGACCTAACAGAAGTTATTGAGTCTCTGTAAGTTTACTGCTTGGCTCAGATCCACCAACGCCAGCAAGATCTCACCTCTATTAACTCCTGAAGAACCAGGTTCAATGAACTGCTGTTTCAATGCAGACAACCCGCTAAATCTGTTGAAGCGATCCTGAAGGATTCTGATATCAGTAAATGAGGTGTGGCTCTACCTAAGTGTGAGTGTGGCAGGGTGCGATCTCACCTTTGAAGCAGGAGAGGAGAGCGCAGATGTCTTTTAAGTTGTCTCAATCCAAAAGGTGGGATCAGTTTATTTGAAGAAAATTGGTCCACTTGTTCAGGGTTTTACCTTCTCTCTTTACAACATGACAATCCTGCAAAACATATCATGCTGTGGTTCTAATGTGAGAGTACCCAAACTTCAACTGCCCAATTCAGTCGTGACATTTAAAATCGTCCGACAGAATTTAGAGGCATCTCCTCATAATGATGGTGATAATAAAAAGGACAGTCAAACTTTCATTCAACAAATCAATTCTTATACACACCTATGTCCAGCATGAATTCAGAGGAACGTCCTCATAGGTGGCTGGGTTATAAACATTCAACAAACAATTCATCAAACAAGTCACTCAGCATTCAACAAATCAATTCACTCAGCATTCAACAAATCAATTCACTCAGCATTCAACAAATCAAGTCACTCAGCATTCAACAAATCAAGTCACTCAGCATTCAACAAATCAAGTCACTCAGCATTCAACAAATCAAGTCACTCAGCATTCAACAAATCAATTCGAGAGATATTTACCAAGTTTGAGAGAACCTTACCGAGGGAAAACCCAGCTCTCCAGGGAGAGAGCTTCCAGGGGAGCTCCCCTCTCTCTCCAGTTTGCTCCCTCCCTGCTAGTGTTTTCATGCTCAGGACAGAAACCCTAAAGACTCCTCCAGACCCGTATTTGTGGAAACTGGGCGTGGCCTCTGATGTGCAGCACGCAAAATATTATTCTGGGCTATAGCATAAACACCTTTTTGGGGCCTCAGTGTTTCTCCAACAAGTCAGGAGCCCCCCCCCCCTGTGCACCGCTGTGAGGGAAGAAACTGTCTCCCCTCTCTTATCAGTGACACCCATAAACACAATATGTTTTTAAACTCAACTTAACAAATATATATACTGTGATTATAGAAAAATATAAGAATATATTTAATTATATTTGATTATAATTCACTTTCGTTTGAATTATTCAACCTAATATGGAGACCTCGACAACCCAAAGACTCATGAACTCATTCCCACGTTACCTCATCGTTAAATCTGAGCTCTTTGACTCATGAAGCAATTAACTGAGACATCAACTCATTGACTTCCTAACTCTGTTGTGTTGGTGCCCTCCCCCAGTGCCCCCCTTCACCACCTGTAAGGACCCCAGGAGCTGGAGGCCCTCGGCTCAGAGCAGCGCCCCCCCCCAGGAGGACAGTGAGGACGAGAGTGCAGGGGGGGAGACCCCGGAGGGGGGGGAGGCACGGTGAGGAGCGGAGGAGCGGTGAGGAGGGACACCTGTTGTTATTTTTAACATTTTGATTTGTAAATCAGAAAAAAGTGATCTTATTACATCCACACCTGAAGTTGTATAATAACGAGGTGTGTGTGTGTGTGTGTGTGTGTGTGTGTGTGTGTGTGTGTGTGTGTGTGTGTGTGTGTGTGTGTGTGTGTGTGTGTGTGTGTGTGTGTGTGTGTGTGTGTGTGTGTGTGTGTGTGTGTGTGTGTGTGTGTGTGTGTGTGTGTGTGTGTGTGTGTGTGTGTGTGTGTGTGTGTGTGTGTGTGTGTGTGTGTGTGTGTGTGTGTGTGTGTGTGTGTGTGTGTGTGTGTGTGTGTGTGTGTGTGTGTGTGTGTGTGTTTGTGTGTGTGTGTTGTGTGTGTGTGTGTGTGTGTGTGTGTGTGCGTGCAGACCCCGGCGGTGTGTCTCTGGACGTGTGTGTCTCCTCGGAGGACAAGCGTTACTTCCTCAGTGAGACGGACGACCTCTCCAACCTGGAGCTGAGCGTCCTGCAGAGCCCCAGAGACACCCAGCTGTGGATCAAACTGGCCTTCAAGTACCTGCAGCAGAGCGAGGCGTGAGTACACACACACACACACACACGCACACGCACACGCACATACACATGTATACACACACACACACACACACACACACACACACACACACACATGTATACACACACACGTATACACACACACACACACACACACACACACATACACATACACATACACACACACACACTCACTCACAATTATTTGTGTCTGTATTTAATGATGGGTTGGTCTGGAGCACAGAGAGCTTCAGACCCTGTTTCTGTGATCTGATGGAAGCGGATCACACCCTGTGTTCAGGACTAAAGAGGTGCTTTGTGGTCCTGTGTGTGTCCCTCCAGGTGTGCAGCGGAGGGTCTGGAGGCCGCCCTCAACACGCTGTCCCGGGCCCTGGAGAGTAACTGCGGGGACCCCGAGGTGTGGAGCCACTACCTGAGCCTGTTCTCCAGGAGGGGCAGCAGGGACGAGCTGCAGCAGATGTGTGAGATGGCCGTGGAGCACGCGCCGCACTACAGGGTGTGGTGGGAGGTGAGCACCAGAGAGACTCTTTGAGTCATTGACTCATTGACTCAATGACTCGTTGACTCGTTGGCTCGTTGGCTCGTTGGCTCGTTGACTCTTTACGGGAGGGCTCCCTCTGTATAGGACATGCTGTCTGCCCTCCCACTTCTACTAACTTCTCTGATGGTGTTTCCGATGTATAAACTTTGTCTCCTCCTGTTTCAGTACCTGCAGCTGGAGGGGTCGTTTGAGGGGAAAGACTTTGTGTGTGAGCGCCTCCTTCAGTTCCTGCTGATGGAGGCGCCCCCCTCCTCATCCCAGCTGATGGAGGCGCCCCCCTCCTCCTCCCAGCTGATGGAGGCGCCCCCCTCCTCATCCCAGCTGATGGAGGCGCCCCCCTCCTCATCCCAGCTGATGGAGGCGCCCCCCTGCTCCTCCCAGCTGATGGAGGCGCCCCCCTCCTCTGACAGAGGCTCCTCCCCCTCATCTGACAGAGAATCCTCCCAGCTGATGGAGGCGCCCCCCTCCTCTGACAGAGGCTCCTCCCCCTCATCTGACAGAGAATCCTCCCAGCTGATGGAGGCGCCCCCCTCCTCTGACAGAGGCTCCTCCCCCTCATCTGACAGAGACTCCTCCCAGCTGATGGAGGCGCCCCCCTCCTATGACAGAGGCTCCTCCCCCTCTTCTGACAGAGACTCCTCCCAGCTGATGGAGGCGCCCCCCTCCTCTGACAGAGGCTCCTCCCCCTCCTCTGACAGAGGCTCCTTCCAGCTGATGGAGGCGTTGCTGTATCGGGTGCAGCTGCATCTGTTCAGCGGGCGGGGGGGAAGCGCGCTGGCTCTGCTGCAGGTGAGGACGCATGCACACACGCACAGATTAACAACCTCTGAAATGTCCAAATTGAACAATCAAAATCGAGTATTCATCTAAATGTGTGTGTGTGTGTAGGGCGCTCTGAAGGCCCCTCAGCTCCGCAGCCTGTTGGACCACCTCTCCCCCTCGCACCGCGCTCTGCTCTGGCTCTGCTTCGTCCACCTGACGGAGTTCAGCCGGCTGCCGAGCCTCTTCTTGCCCGCTGAGTCCGGGCCGGGGCGGCTGGTCAGCACCGAGAGCTTCCTGATGCCCTGGAGGACGCCTCGGGACATCAGGACGCCCACACACACCCTGATCCAGCTGTTCCAGGGTACACACACACACACTAGCTAGCTTAAGGAGAGCTGTGAAGACACATTGTGTGCAGATGTAATAAATGAGTGAGTGTTTGTGCTTCCTGTCAGACGGCGTGCTGCAGTGCTGTGACGAGCGTCTGTCCGTCAGCGAGAGGACGCTCGCCTGCCTTCCTCTGCACAACAACCTCCTGTTCCTCTACCGCCTCCTGGAGAGGTACTGTTAGCATTGTTATTTCTATTTAAAGGTCTCCTATCATGCAGAAGTCACACTCTGATGTCTTCTCTACATCAACATGTGTCCCCTGTGTGTCCCCGGTGTGTCCCCCGTGTGTCCCCCGTGTGTCCCCCGTGTGTCCCCCGTGTGTCCCCGGTGTGTCCCCCGTGTGTCCCCCGGTGTGTCCCCGGTGTGTCCCCCGTGTGTCCCCGGTGTGTCCCCGGTGTGTCCCCCGTGTGTCCCCGGTGTGTCCCCGGTGTGTCCCCCGTGTGTCCCCCGTGTGTCCCCCGTGTGTCCCCCGTGTGTCCCCCGTGTGTCCCCCGTGTGTCCCCGGTGTGTCCCCCGTGTGTCCCCCGTGTGTCCCCCGTGTGTCCCCCGTGTGTCCCCCGTGTGTCCCCCGTGTCCCCCGGTGTGTCCCCCTTGGTCCCCCGGGTGTGTCCCCCGTGTGTCCCCCGTGTGTCCCCCTGTGTGTCCCGGTGTTGTCCCGGTGTGTGTCCCGCTGTGTGTCCCCGTGTGTCCCCGGTGTGTCCCCCGTGTGTCCCCCGTGTGTCCCCCGTGTGTCCCCCGTGTGTCCCCGGTGTGTGTCCCGGTGTGTGTCCCGGTGTGTGTCCCCGGTGTGTCCCCGGTGTGTCCCCCGTGTGTCCCCGGGTCTGTGGTCCCCCGTGTGTCCCCCGTGTGTCCCCCGTGTGTCCCCCGTGTGTCCCCCGTGTGTCCCCGGTGTGTCCCCCGTGTGTCCCCGGTGTGTCCCCGTGTGTCCCCCGTGTGTCCCCGGTGTGTCCCGTGTGTGTCCCGGTGTGTGTCCCCCGTGTGTCCCCCGTGTGTCCCCCGTGTGTCCCCCGTGTGTCCCCGGTGTGTCCCGGTGTGTGTCCCGGTGTGTGTCCCCGGTGTGTCCCCGGTGTGTCCCCCGTGTGTCCCCCGTGTGTGTCCCGGTGTGTGTCCCGGTGTGTCCCCCGTGTGTGTCCCGGTGTGTGTCCCCCGTGTGTCCCCGGTGTGTCCCCCGTGTGTCCCCCGTGTGTCCCCCGTGTGTCCCCGGTGTGTCCCCCGTGTGTCCCCCGTGTGTCCCCCGTGTGTCCCCCGTGTGTCCCCCGTGTGTCCCCCGTGTGTCAGGAGACTCTCAAAGTGTCAGGAAATAAACCCCTCTCTCTTTTCCTCCGTACACACATCTCTAAAAACGGGGGGGACAACGGAGCTGATCCAGATTTGCTGCATCATGACCACATGACTAAAATGTGGGCGGGCTTTACACCCACGGGCCAATCAGAAACGTTGCTGTCAGAAACAATGAGACGTGTTCTGGACGTAATAGAGTGGCGAAGTCCCTCCCCTTCCGGTGGACCTCCATGGGACCTTATTTCGGAAAAATTATGTATTGAAGTCAATGCAGAGAGAAAGATTATCTTTCGATCCCGTTTGAATTGTGCCATGAATTACACATATGATGTTTGTCAATTTAAAAGATCATTTTGCAAGTCAAAAAAAATAAAATGTGTGGTAAAACTGTGAAGTAACACATTTGTTTGTGTGAAACGCTCAATGAACTACATCTCTGGTCTCACACGTCACCAAGATGGCCGTCACTACTGTCTTGTCAACAAAACGATTGACTACCCTCACTATCACCACAATGAAACACGTCCTGAAGAAAGTCATGCAAAGCTGCCTGCCTGCCTTCCTTTGATTCTCTCTGAACTGCCTGGTCGTTTTAATGTTTAATGTCAACCATTTGTGCAGATAGCATGAAGTAGAGAAGATCGCTAGTGTTAGCGTTAGCGTTAGCTTTTCTCTCCCGGGCTTAAATGGTGTATTATAGAATGATCACACCGGTGACAGTACTATTCAAAGGGTTCACGAAATATGACTACTACTCTTACTGTTTAACATTTTGGGTTACTTAATGTTACTTCATGTTAAGGCTAATAAAAATGACAAGGCTGTAATGCAAACTAACGTGCTAGCTACTAGCTAGCATGATCCAGAGTACTCCTGGTCCTTTCATCAGACGGGAAGCGAAAGAACGAGCAAGACCCATTGCTGGTATGATAACAACCTGGTACTAAGCACACAGGCATCTTGTTAAAGTTATCTTATCTTAGCCAGCGCCATATAGATAGATTATATCTATATGGCGCTGATCTTAGCTATCTCTTTGTGGAGGAAAACAATTGTGACATCACTTACGCGACTCTGGGATTTGTAGTCTTTCTAGTTGCGTATTTTTCATAGTCTTATATTTCAACAGTTTTACGACAAACTGTGACTTTTTTGACATGGAAATGATTTTTTAAGATTGACAAACATCATATGTGTAATTCATGGCACAATTCAAACAGGATCGAAAGATAAGTTTTCTCTCCCCATTGACTTCAATGCATAATTTTTCCGAAATAAGGTCCCATGGGGCGGAAGTAGATGGGCGTGACTTCGCCACTCTATATGGTCTGTGTTTACATTAGCATGCTAACACTCAGAGCTAACCTGTACTGGAGAGAGTATGTGTGAAGAAGCAGGAAATCAAAAGGAAGTCACCCTGTGGTAAACCTGAGAAAGAGTTTGAGCTCCATGCTGTTTCCCCTAGGTTTACTGCTTAGGGGGGGTGCTGCCTGAGCGGGGAGGGGGGGTGGCATTGGGATATTTTTTTTTTAAATCCTCTGGAGCAGAGAGGGGAGCTGTGGATTATTGTTATTGATTAATGCATCAGTGTTTCTTAGGGTCAAAAACACTAAACTCACAACTTAAAGGTGGGGTAGGTAAGTTTGAGAAACCGGCTCGAGATCGCTAGAATTTGAAAATACACAACCGGAGAAAATCTGCCACTTCCTCACAGAGCCCCTCCTCCAACACACACGAACGCGCACATGACCAATGAGGGCACCAGATAAGTTAAGATAACAAGGATCTGTTTGGGGTTTGGAGCAGGACACTTCAGAGACATGTCCTTAGTAACAGCTGGAAGAGAGAGAGGGGGGGGCTACAAGGATCTGTTTGGGGTTTGGAGCAGGACACTTCAGAGACATGTCCTTAGTAACAGCTGGAAGAGAGAGAGGGGGGGGGCTACAAGGATCTGTTTGGGGTTTGGAGCAGGACACTTCAGAGACATGTCCTTAGTAACAGCTGGAAGAGAGAGAGGGGGGGGGCTACAAGGATCTGTTGGGGGTTTGGAGCAGGACACTTCAGAGACATGTCCTTAGTAACAGCTGGAAGAGAGAGAGGGGGGGGGCTACAAGGATCTGTTTGGGGTTTGGAGCAGGACACTTCAGAGACATGTCCTTAGTAACAGCTGGAAGAGAGAGAGGGGGGGGCTACAAGGATCTGTTTGGGGTTTGGAGCAGGACACTTCAGAGACATGTCTGTCCTTAGTAACAGCTGGAAGAGAGGGGGGGGGGGGCTACAAGGATCTGTTTGGGGTTTGGAGCAGGACACTTCAGAGACATGTCCTTAGTAACAGCTGGAAGAGAGGGGGGGGGGCTACAAGGATCTGTTTGGGGTTTGGAGCAGGACACTTCAGAGACATGTCCTTAGTAACAGCTGGGAGAGAGGGGGGGGGGGGGGCTACAAGGATCTGTTTGGGGTTTGGAGCAGGACACTTCAGAGACATGTCCTTAGTAACAGCTGGAAGAGAGGGGGGGGGGGGGGCTACAAGGATCTGTTTGGGGTTTGGAGCAGGACACTTCAGAGACATGTCCTTAGTAACAGCTGGAAGAGAGGGGGGGGCTACAAGGATCTGTTTGGGGTTTGGAGCAGGAAACTTCAGAGACATGTCCTTAGTAACAGCTGGAAGAGAGGGGGGGGGCTACAAGGATCTGTTTGGGGTTTGGAGCAGGACACTTCAGAGACATGTCCTTAGTAACAGCTGGAAGAGAGGGGGGGGGGGCTACAAGGATCTGTTTGGGGTTAGGAGCAGGACACTTCAGAGACATGTCCTTAGTAACAGCTGGAAGAGAGGGGGGGGGGGCTACAAGGATCTGTTTGGGGTTTGGAGCAGGACACTTCAGAGACATGTCCTTAGTAACAGCTGGAAGAGAGGGGGGGGGGGGCTACAAGGATCTGTTTGGGGTTTGGAGCAGGACACTTCAGAGACATGCCCTTAGTAACAGCTGGAAGAGAGGGGGGGGGGGGGGGCTACAAGGATCTGTTTGGGGTTTGGAGCAGGACACTTCAGAGACATGTCCTTAGTAACAGCTGGAAGAGAGAGAGGGGGGGGCTACAAGGATCTGTTTGGGGTTTGGAGCAGGACACTTCAGAGACATGTCCTTAGTAACAGCTGGAAGAGAGGGGGGGGGGCTACAAGGATCTGTTTGGGGTTTGGAGCAGGACACTTCAGAGACATGTCCTTAGTAACAGCTGGGAGAGAGGGGGGGGGGGGCTACAAGGATCTGTTTGGGGTTTGGAGCAGGACACTTCAGAGACATGTCTGTCCTTAGTAACAGCTGAAAGAGAGGGGGGGGGGCTACAAGGATCTGTTTGGGGTCTGGAGCAGGACACTTCAGAGACATGTCTGTCCTTAGTAACAGCTGGAAGAGAGGGGGGGGGGCTACAAGGATCTGTTTGGGGTTTGGAGCAGGACACTTCAGAGACATGTCCTTAGTAACAGCTGGAAGAGAGGGGGGGGGGCTACAAGGATCTGTTTGGGGTTTGGAGCAGGACACTTCAGAGACATGTCCTTAGTAACAGCTGGAAGAGAGGGGGGGGGGGCTACAAGGATCTGTTTGGGGTTTGGAGCAGGACACTTCAGAGACATGTCCTTAGTAACAGCTGGAAGAGAGAGGGGGGGGCTACAAGGATCTGTTTGGGGTTAGGAGCAGGACACTTCAGAGACATGTCCTTAGTAACAGCTGGAAGAGAGGGGGGGGGGGCTACAAGGATCTGTTTGGGGTTTGGAGCAGGACACTTCAGAGACATGTCCTTAGTAACAGCTGGAAGAGAGGGGGGGGGCTACAAGGATCTGTTTGGGGTTAGGAGCAGGACACTTCAGAGACATGTCCTTAGTAACAGCTGGAAGAGAGGAGGGGGGGGGGCTACAAGGATCTGTTTGGGGTTAGGAGCAGGACACTTCAGAGACATGTCCTTAGTAACAGCTGGAAGAGAGAGGGGGGGGGGCTACAAGAATCTGTTTGGGGTTTGGAGCAGGACACTTCAGAGACATGTCCTTAGTAACAGCTGGAAGAGAGAGGGGGGGGGGGCTACAAGAATCTGTTTGGGGTTTGGAGCAGGACACTTCAGAGACATGTCCTTAGTAACAGCTGGAAGAGAGGGGGGGGGGGCTACAAGGATCTGTTTGGGGTTTGGAGCAGGACACTTCAGAGACATGTCCTTAGTAACAGCTGGAAGAGAGGGGGGGGGGGGGCTACAAGGATCTGTTTGGGGTTTGGAGCAGGACACTTCAGAGACATGTCCTTAGTAACAGCTGGAAGAGAGGGGGGGGGGGCTACAAGGATCTGTTTGGGGTTTGGAGCAGGACACTTCAGAGACATGTTTTTATTATTATCTGTAATATATGAAAACAGCTGATAGGAGACCTTTAAAACAATAATAATAATAATAATAAATGGAATTTATAAAGCGCCTTTCGGGACCCAAGGTCTAATGATGTATTTATCTGATAATGACCATCCTAATTGCTGCAGGTATGATGAGGGCGTGGCCCTGTGTGAGTCGCTGCTGCAGGTGTGTCCTGACTCCGCCCCTCTGAGAGTCTCTCTGTCCGAGCTGCTGCTGCTGAGGGGCGACACCGAGGGGGGGGTCAACACCTGGCTGACCGCTCTGACAGAGAGCCCCCACAATGCCGAGCTGCTGTACCGCTGCTGCTGCTTCCTCAGAGCACAGGTACACACACACACACACACACACACACACACACACACACACACACACATCTGAAATGCTCCTTGCATCACAGCAGGATCAGTGAGAGCTGCTCAAAGGATGCTTCAGTCTTTATTGATCTCCATTAGATGGTAGCAGTTCATATGTTCTATGATGTTGTTGAAACGTTATTTAAATGTTTGTTGTGTGTGGTCCCAGGAGAGGTGCAGCGCCATCGCTCCGCTGGTCCGATGCTTCATGCTGTCGCTGTGTGAGGAGCAGCAGAGCGTCAGGGAGCCCGTGGACGTCCTGCGGTACGATGGTCCCTGTTAGCTCTGACGCTAACGCTACACACACTGCGATGCTAACACTAGTCCCTGTTATCTCTGACGCTAACGCTACATACACTGTGATGCTAACGCTACACACACTGTGATGCTAACGCTAGTCCCTGTTATCTCTGATGCTAATGCTACATACACTGTGATGCTAATGCTACACACACTGTGATGCTAACGCTAGTCCCTGTTATCTCTGAAGCTAACGCTACACACACTGTGATGCTAACGCTAGTCCCTGTTATCTCTGACGCTAACGCTACATACACTGTGATGCTAACGCTACACACACTGTGATGCTAACGCTAGTCCCTGTTATCTCTGACGCTAACGCTACACACACTGTGATGCTAACGCTAGTCCCTGTTATCTCTGACGCTAACGCTACATACACTGTGATGCTAACACCAGACACACTGTGATGCTAACGCTACACACACTGTGATGCTAACGCTAAATACACTGTGATGCTAACACCAGACACACTGTGATGCTAACGCCAGACACACTGTGATGCTAACACTAGACACACTGTGATGCTAACGCTAGACACACTGTAATGCTAACACTAGACACACTGTGATGCTAACGCTAGACACACTGTGATGCTAACGCTAGTCCCTGTTATCTCTGACGCTAACGCTACATACACTGTGATGCTAACGCTAGTCCCTGTTATCTCTGACGCTAACGCTACATACACTGTGATGCTAACGCTACACACACTGTGATGCTAACGCTAGTCCCTGTTATCTCTGACGCTAACGCTACATACACTGTGATGCTAACACTAGACACACTGTGATGCTAACGCTAGACACACTGTGATGCTAACGCTAGACACACTGTGATGCTAACGCTACACACACTGTGATGCTAACGCTAGTCCCTGTTATCTCTGACGCTAACGCTATACACACTGTGATGCTAACGCTAGTCCCTGTTATCTCTGACGCTAACGCTACATACACTGTGATGCTAACACTAGACACACTGTGATGCTAACGCTAGACACACTGTGATGCTAACGCTAGACACACTGTGATGCTAACGCTAGACACACTGTGATGCTAACGCTAGACACACTGTGATGCTAACGCTAGACACACTGTGATGCTAACGCTAGACACACTGTGATGCTAACACTAGACACACTGTGATGCTAACGCTAGACACACTGTGATTTCTGAGTTCATGTTAAAGTTGCTGCTTCCTGTCTGCAGACAGCTGCTGGGTTTCCCCAGCGAGGAGCTGCAGAGAGCTCCGATCATCACAGACCTGCAGGAGCCGCTCCGCCAGCAGAGAGCCTACCTGCACCTCATACACTGGTAACACTTCATTTATTATTATTTAATATATGTTTACATGTTTTAACACGCCTTGTGTCTAACATGTGCTTAACATGTGCTTTGTATGTTCAGCTGCTGGCAGCGGCTGCACGGATCAGTGGACGACACTGTGGACGCCTACGAGAGAGCGCTGGGGTCCGTCCTGCAGCGAGACCAGCTGCACACTCTGTGGATGGAGTGAGTGTCACCTGGGGGGGGGGGGTCACCTGTACACAGGGGGGGTCACCTGCACACAGGGGGTTCACCTGTACACCTGGGGGGGGTCACCTGTACACCTGGGGGGGTCACCTGCACACAGGGGGGGTCACCTGCACACAGGGGGTTCACCTGTACACCTGGGGGGGTCACCTGTACACAGGGGGGTCACCTGTACACAGGGGGGGTCACCTGCACACAGGGGGGGTCACCTGTACACCTGGGGGGGTCACCTGCACACAGGGGGGGTCACCTGTACACTTGGGGGGTCACTTGCACACCGGGGGGGGGGTCACCTGCACACCTGGGGGCATCACCTGCACACCGGGGGGGGGTCACCTGCACACCTGGGGGGGGGTCACTTTCAAACCTGGGGGGGGATCACCTGCACACCGGGGGGGGTCACCTGCACACCTGGGGGGGTCAATTTCAAACCTGGGGGGTCTCACTTGAACACCTATGTTTTTGTTTCTTGTTCTGCATTCTTCTGATTTTCTGGAGTCCCCCCCCCTAGATTATGTCATTTTAACAGTTAAACCTGAGAAGCTGTATCACCTGTCTCTCACCTGTCTCTCACCTGTCTCTCACCTGTCTCTCTTTGTGTCTCACCTGTTTCAGGTACCTGGAGTTCAGCTCTGTGTCCCTCAGTCGGTCCAAACGGTTCTCAAATCTGATCCATCGCTGCCTCAGCACCGTCCCGTCCCGCCTGTGTGTCCCCTTCAACCCCGCTGAGTTCTGGAGCTGCTACACCTTCCACAACAAGGTCTCACCTGTTCTACATCTCACCTGTTCTACCTCACCTGTTTTGTGAGGACCGTGTTCAACTTAAACTAGTTTCTAGAAACATAAAGATCCTGAAAGGATATTGAACGTGACAACACGGTTTTACCTGATGGAAATGCTCTGTGCTGATTGGTTCTCAGGTGGTAACGCTCTACCTGCGCTGTCTGCCGAAATCCCAGCATGCTCTTGTTCTGGAGAGACTAAGATACGCCATGCCCAACAACACTGAACTGGGTCTGAGGTACACACACACACACACACACACACACACTCAGTAGTACCAGGTCTAGGACAGGGGGGTCAAACTCATATTAGTTCAGGGGCCACGTTCAGCCAAGTGTAATCTCAGGTGGGGCCGGATCAGTAAAAGCATAGCATAATAAAAACGTACATTCTTAACATGTTCACATTTCTTAAGAAAAATAAGTGACAACATTTTCTGCGTCAGATTATCTTTACACATGTGCATCGCAACAGATCAGTCTCTACAAACACATTCAGGTGTCTGGATCTGAACAATATAGGACTTTATGATCAAAACTACTTCTAGAAATGATCTTACACTCATTTCCACATCTGTGTGGTCATGGTGACTCACCAGCATACGAACTAAAGAGGGAACTATCAAGGAAGGTTACCCCCTGCCTTGTTCATCTATAACATTTACACACAAAATGCATACAAATTGTAAAAACTGCACAGATTGTATTCTGTCATTTTAACACTTTGCAAAGTCATGCCGCGGGACGGATTGGACCCTCTGGTGGGCCGGGTGTGGACAACCCTAATGTAGGATGTTTAAAGGCTCATCAGGATTCATAGAGGAAGATGCGTAACTTGTTAAAAACCCATCGCACAACTGGATGTGGGCATGAGTCTGCATCCGTGTCCCTAGTTTCCACATCTGTGAGCCTGTACAGAGGAAGCCCTCTCCGATGTGTGTGCGCGTATTTCTCTGAGGTTGTTTCTGAGCTGGCGTTAGTTACCTGAGGTGGGATCCAGCTCTGTGGTGTTTGTTGCTTCCTGAGTTGCTGTGTTGATGCTCAGGTTGCTGCATCAGGAGTGGCAGGATGGAAACATGGAGCACCTGAAGTTCCAGGTCCGGATGCTGAGCAGCCATTCTCCCAAGTGCCTCGCCTACTGGAACATGTGAGTGACACCCAGCACGGACCATGAGAAACCAAAGCTTAAATCAAGGAGCCGGGATGTTCTGAACCCAACCAATGAAGGCCTTCACACTGCAGAGGAAACAAGTAGAAATGTAGTTTTATAATCCTTAGCTCCACTACTGGGGTGTACATAGCTGTTAATCCTCTATTCATGGGTGGGAATCAACCATGTTTGGTTTGTTTCACTGCATAATCTTAAAGTATTCATGAAGCAGCTCCTAAAAATATATGTGTGTGTGTGTGAGATCAATAACCCTCTGAGGTGTGTTTCCTGACTGCATCTGTGTTTCTCTCAGAGCGCTAGCTGTGGAGAAGGAGCTGAAGCAAACTTCTGAGGTGAGTCAGGGATGGAGAGACGCTCTGAAGGACCTTTTATTCAAATATATAACTATATACCCAAAAACTAAGAACAGTATAATATGACAAAATACTTTGATAATAAAATATGTGCAGTATTAGTATGAGAAGTGGAGAGCTGTGCAGATATTAAGAAGTAGCTTTGTGTACAATGTGCTAAGTTCAGAGGGTGGTGGAGGACTGAGGGGATGTGGTCCTGATAGGTGAGAGCAACCCATTAGGCCAGGACCTCCATGTACAAGGAGACCAATCACAATGGTCAGGTCCATTAATGGTTTCATTTAAATGAACTGCCTCAGGGTCCTACAGGTCCTGGAGGGACGGAGGACCCTCTGCAGAGCGCCTGACTCTGGTTTCCTCCCCACAGGCTTCTTGATTGACAGTTTGTTGTTTGTTGGTTTATTAACCTCTCACTTTGTTTTTTGTTTTTGCTGTTTCTCCTCCTTCCTCTTTATGTCACTGTATTTCTCTTCCAGGTGCGACGTCTGTATCATCAAGCTCTGACCAACCTTCCTCTGTGTGCTGAGCTGTGGAAAGATGTAAACACACACTGACACACACACACACTGACACACACACACTGACTCACACACACACTGACTCACACACACACTGACACACACACACACTGACTCACACACACACTGACTCACACACACACTGACTCACACACACACTGACACACACACACACTGACTCACACACACTGACTCACACACACACTGACTCACACACACACTGACACACACACACACTGACTCACACACACACTGACACACACACACACTGACTCACACACACACTGACACACACACACACTGACTCACACACACACTGACTCACACACACACTGACTCACACACACACTGACACACACACACACTGACTCACACACACACTGACTCACACACACACTGACTCACACACACACTGACTCACACACACACTGACTCACACACACACTGACACACACACACTGACTCACACACACTGACTCACACACACACTGACTCACACACACACTGACTCACACACACACTGACTCACACACACACTGACACACACACACTGACTCACACACACTGACTCACACACACACTGACTCACACACACACTGACACACACACACACTGACTCACACACACTGACTCACACACACACTGACTCACACACACACTGACTCACACACACTGACTCACACACACACTGACTCACACACACTGACTCACACACACACTGACACACACACGCACTGACTCACACACACACTGACTCACACACACTGACACACACACGCACTGACTCACACACACACTGACTCACACACACTGACACACACACGCACTGACACACACACACACTGACTCACACACACACTGACTCACACACACTGACACACACACGCACTGACTCACACACACACTGACTCACACACACTGACACACACACGCACTGACACACACACACACTGACTCACACACACTGACTCACACACACACTGACTCACACACACACTGACACACACACACACTGACACACACACTGACACACACACACACTGACTCACACACACTGACTCACACACACACTGACTCACACACACTGACTCACACACACTGACTCACACACACACTGACACACACACACTGACACACACACACTGACACACACACACTGACACTCACACACTGACTCACACACACACTGACACACACACACTGACACACACACACTGACACACACACACTGACACACGCACACACACTGACTCACACACACACTGACACACACACACTGACTCACTTCCTGTGTCTCATTCGAGTCGCATGTTGAGAATGTTTTAAACCAAACGTTAATTGTCTCAAAAGTTTATAGGTAAGCGCTGGTCTTTGGGGATGCGAGGGTCTTTGGGGATGGAATAGTCTTCAGGGATGCGATGGTCTATGTGGATGCGAGGGTCTTTGGGGATGCGATGGTCTTCAGGGATGCAATGGTCTTCAGGGATGCGAGGGTCTTCAGGGATGCGAGGGTCTTTAGAGATGGAATGGTCTTTAGAGATGCGATGGTTTTCAGAGATGCGATGGTTTTCAGAGATGCAAGGGTCACTGGTGATGGGATGGCCTTATGGAATGCAAGGGTCTTTAGAGATGCGAGGGTCTTTAGAGATGCGATGGTCTTTGGGGATGGAATAGTCTTTAGAGATGGAATAGTCTTTGGGGATGCGAGGGTCTTTGGGGATGCGATGGTCTTTAGAGATGCGATGGTCTTTGGGGATGCGATGGTCTTTAGAGATGCGATGGTCTTTAGAGATGCGATGGTCTTTAGAGATGCGATGGTCTTTGGGGATGGAATAGTCTTTGGGGATGGGATGGTCTTTGGGGATGCGATGGTCTTTGGGGATGGGATGGTCTTTGGGGATGCGATGGTCTTTAGAGATGCGATGGTCTTTGGGGATGGAATAGTCTTTGGGGATGGGATGGTCTTTGGGGATGCGATGGACTTTGGGGATGCGATGGTCTTTGGGGATACGATGGTCTTTAGAGATGTGATGGTCTTTGGGGATGCGATGGTCTTTGGGGATGGGATGGTCTTTGGGGATGGAATAGTCTTTGGGGATGGGATGGTCTTTGGGGATGCGATGGTCTTTGGGGATGGGATGGTCTTTGGGGATGCGATGGTCTTTAGAGATGCGATGGTCTTTGGGGATGTGATGGTCTTTAGAGATGCGATGGTCTTTGGGGATGCGATGGTCTTTAGAGATGCGATGGTCTTTGGGGATGCGATGGTCTTTGGGGATGGAATAGTCTTTGGGGATGGGATGGTCTTTGGGGATGCGATGGTCTTTGGGGATGCGATGGTCTTTGGAGATGCGATGGTCTTTGGAGATGCGATGGTCTTTGGGGATGCGATGGTCTTTAGAGATGCGATGGTCTTTGGGGATGGAATAGTCTTTGGGGATGGGATGGTCTTTGGGGATGGGATGGTCTTTGGGGATGCGATGGTCTTTGGGGATGTGATGGTCTTTAGAGATGCGATGGTCTTTGGGGATGCGATGGTCTTTAGAGATGCGATGGTCTTTGGGGATGTGATGGTCTTTAGAGATGCGATGGTCTTTGGGGATGCGATGGTCTTTAGAGATGCGATGGTCTTTGGGGATGCGATGGTCTTTGGGGATGGAATAGTCTTTGGGGATGGGATGGTCTTTGGGGATGGGATGGTCTTTGGGGATGCGATGGTCTTTGGGGATGGGATGGTCTTTGGGGATGCGATGGTCTTTGGGGATGCGATGGTCTTTGGAGATGCGATGGTCTTTGGAGATGCGATGGTCTTTAGAGATGCGATGGTCTTTGGGGATGCGATGGTCTTTAGAGATGCGATGGTCTTTGGAGATGCGATGGTCTTTAGAGATGCGATGGTCTTTGGGGATGCGATGGTCTTTGGAGATGCGATGGTCTTTGGGGATGGGATGGTCTTTAGAGATGCGATGGTCTTTGGGGATGCGATGGTCTTTAGAGATGCGATGGTCTTTGGGGATGCGATGGTCTTTGGAGATGCGATGGTCTTTGGGGATGGAATAGTCTTTGGGGATGGGATGGTCTTTAGAGATGCGATGGTCTTTGGGGATGCGATGGTCTTTGGAGATGCGATGGTCTTTGGGGATGCGATGGTCTTTGGAGATGCGATGGTCTTTGGAGATGCGATGGTCTTTGGGGATGC
This sequence comes from Trematomus bernacchii, assembly GCF_902827165.1. Lineage (NCBI taxonomy): Eukaryota > Metazoa > Chordata > Actinopteri > Perciformes > Nototheniidae > Trematomus > Trematomus bernacchii. Next base: position 361,499 of record NW_022987761.1, read on the forward strand.
GATGGTCTTTGGAGATGCGATGGTCTTTGGGGATGCGATGGTCTTTGGAGATGCGATGGTCTTTGGGGATGCGATGGTCTTTGGAGATGCGATGGTCTTTGGAGATGCGATGGTCTTTGGGGATGCGATGGTCTTTGGAGATGCGATGGTCTTTAGAGATGCGATGGTCTTTGGGGATGCGATGGTCTTTGGAGATGCGATGGTCTTTGGAGATGCGATGGTCTTTGGAGATGCGATGGTCTTTGGGGATGCGATGGTCTTTGGGGATGCGATTGTCTCCTTGGATTTGAGGGTCTCTTGGGGTGTGCTCGTACAGTGACATTTCTCTTGATAGGAGACAGGAAGTGACAGCAGGATCTGTTTACACCTCACCTTCTTACACGCATGTACACCTGCTACCCCCTCCTCCTCCTCACCTCCTCTCTCCCCCCCCCCACCCCACAGCGCCTCCTGGCTGCAGCAGCTGATGGAGACGGACCCCCTCGGCTGCGGCGGCTGCTCTCCAGGGTTCAGCAGGTGGGAGTGAGTCTCGGTCTCAGTGAGCGTCTCACTTTAGTGACCGAAGATCAGTGACATTAAAGATTAATAAGCTGTAGATGAGTGAGAGCAGACCGAGGTAAGACGGAGCCCCCCCCCACCCCCCACAGAGAGTCCACATGTGTCTCATCATGGACGTAAGTATAGACCTGCTGAGTGACCCGGTGATGAATTCATGTTTCTGTTTCTGTCACTTTTCATTTGGACCTCATTCCCACCCTTTTTATTTTTACCTGAGCCCCCCCCCCTCCCCCCCCCCCCCTCCAGTAGCAATGCTGCATCTGCACGTTGTCTTTTCTTTGTCTCCTGAGGAAACACAAGACTTTTATTTTGATAAAGATCAATATGAATATTTTGAGAGAGACTGACCGGCTGCAGGACTCGCGGCTCTGCTGGATTGTTTTTTTCCTTTTTCTCAAAGTTCTCTCATGACATGATTAAAGAGTATCCCAGCGGAGAGGAGAGGAGTCCTTCCACTGTTGTTTTTTATATGTTGGATTTAAATGTTATTAAATTATTTTCTAAATATAAAAGAAATGTCTCCTGAGTTTTCATTGTGTCTGTTATTATCGGGTCATCTGTTACTACAATACTCGGTAAATAACTAATCGTTACGATCAGATGCACGCGTTTCCGGACTAGATGATGCTAAGTAAAGAAATACGAGGTAACGTGAAGAACACCTGAAACTCCATGGATTTATTTTCTGGGTTGGACGTGTAAAATAAAATCCGAAGTTTATTTCTATAGCACATTCAAGAACAACAGAGTGGACCAAAGTGCTGTACGTCAATAAATATATATAATAATAATAAAGCTTTATTTATACAGCACCTTTCATACAGCACATTAACAAAATGGCGCACATCACAAGTTAAAAAGAAACAAGAAAAAATCCCATCAGATGTTAAGAACTTTACAGATACATGGGAGGCTGTGGCGCAGTGGATAGTGCGGATTAAGGGAGTCCAGGTTCAAACCCCACTGCAGTCAGCATGTCGTTGTGTCCCTGAGAAGATGTGTCTTTAACTATCGTTTAAAAATATAGATAAACAAACAGGACATCAAACCGTTAAGCCACAGACTGAAAACTCACACGGGACGTAAACACAATATGAAACCCTGATTAAAAGCACAGACTGTCATGTCTTATAGGTGGTCTACAAACGCAAGTGGGTCTTCAAGCTGGATTTAAAAACAGGCAAACTGCGAGCCGATCAAACCATTAGAGCTTTGGAGGCAAACAATAACTATAAAAACTAGACTCTAAACTTGATCTGAAGCCAGTCTAGAGATGCCAGTACAGATTCAAGGCTTTCTCATCATGTGCTCAGCAGCTACAGAGTGGATATGGAGATGACAAACTAGAGTCCTCCAACAGAGCAACATGAATATATATAGGACATAAAACAGATCAATCAAATAAATCATCTCTTTGTGTTCGGGCGGCAGACAGCCTATCCGTTTTTAAGAGTGCGCTTAAGACCTTCCTTTTTGATAAAGCTTATAGTTAGGGCTGATTAGACTCAGCCCCTAGTTTAGCTGCTATAGGCTTAGACTGTCGGGGGACACCTTGCTTCTTCCTTCTCTCTGTCTGTACCTGTGTACTCTCATGTTCCCACTAACACAGCTTCCCCCACATTTCTTTTTGGTGTCTATCTATGCCGGGATCCTGAGTCCTGATCTGAGTCCTGATCTGAGTCCTGATCTGAGTCCTGATCTGAGTCCTGGACTTCGAGTCGTGGCTGAACCTGTCTCTGCGGTCCTGCCTGACTCTCATCATGCTGCTTCCCTGATGGCTCCCACAGGATTGTTGACATCCTCGTGGATTAATCTTTTTATAGACACATGCATTTCCAAACATTTGGTCTACCTACGCTGTGAAATGTATTATCTCTTTGATTGACACACGGCATCTATTGCACGTCTGTCCGTCCTGGGAGAGGGATCCCTCCTCTGTTGCTCTCCCTGAGGTTTCTCCCATGTTCCTTTAAACTGTGGGGTTTCTCTGGAAGTGTTTCCTTGTACGATGTGAGGGTCTAAGGACAGAGGGTCTAAGGACAGAGGGTCTAAGGAGAGAGGGTCTGAGGACAGATGGTGTCGTTTTGTCACTGATATTCTGTACAAACTGTGAAGTCCACTGAGACAAATGTAACATCTGTGATATTGGGATATATACATAAACATTGATTGATTGATAAAAGATAGATACAGTCTCCTTCATAAGTTCTGACATTTAGCTGAAAATGAAAAAATTCAGACTTTTTTTCTGAAAAGAATATAAAAATCTGACTTTTTGATTAAAAAGCTCATCGGTCAGAGAGGATTCTGGGAACATGAGGAGAGGAGGTAAGAGCTACCAGAAATACACTGTTTCATTTTAAACATTATAATCATGGTGGTACAGTTTACTTGCATCCGTGGAGATGCAGTGACATGATGACTCTTGTACAGCAGGGGGGCGTACATGCACCTTCAAGTTGTTTGCGACCCAACATTTCCTCTGTACTAACTGCTTTTCTTAATGACATGAAAATATACAAAAACGTTCTGAAAGCCCAACAATTGTACACATTTCTAAACCCCTTCATTCCTGAGGCACCACTGTTTCTGTTTTCTGTTCATAAAGCGCACACACACACACACACACACACACACACACACACACACACACACACACACACACACACACACACACACACACACACACACACACACACACACACACACACACACACACACACACCACAACACACACACACACACACACACACACACACACACACAGTCTCTCTCACACACACACACACACACACAGTCTCTCACACACACACACACACACAGTCTCTCACACACACACACACACACACACACACACACACACACACACCACACACCATCAGACTATTAAACACCTGTACTCTGTAAAGAACATCCATAACATTCATCTGTTTGCATTATGCTAATTATCTATATCATATTCCATGTACTTGTATATAAACTCTTCTTGCACTATTTCTATTTTATTTGTATTTTCTTGCACATCTCAAAACATTCTCTTGCACTATTTTATTTGTTTTATTAGTTCTATGTCCTATATATATATTCATGTTGCTCTGTTGGAGGAGGACTGTAGCTGCTGAGCACATGGTGATAGAGACTTGAATTGAAGCTTCTAATTAATGAATGAACTCTGATGTTTAAGTGCATTTTTCGGATGGAATAATTGTTCATTAAAGTTAAATAAATAAAACTCGGAGAGGAAGCAGACCCCCGCCCTCCGCAGATCACGTGACGGACGGAAGCTCGCTAGTGATAGGAAATCCGGCTCTTTTCAAATATCCGGTTCTTTTGACTCGGCTCTTGTATGTATATTATGTTATTTTATTTCAAGTTACAATTTTATGAATTTTAAGGGACTTTATTAAAAGACTAGAAATAAACAATCCAACATGTAAACATCTCAAATTGAAATAAAATAGCATTAAAAAAAAGTAGAAAACACGTTGAAGCGTTGAATCCGTGTCTGTCCTGGTCTGTGATTGGCCGTATGGTGTGCCAATCACAATGAAGTCCCGCCTAAAGATCCGGCTCTTCTCGTTCACGACACAGAGTCGGCTCTTAGATCCGGATCGTTGGGAAAAGACCCATCATCATCTCCCTGCTCTCCTCTCACGGTAACCGGGACGCAGCCAGGGCAAAGCTCCGGTAACGGGAACGGATTTATTCGCTGAATGCTCTCCGGGGACGATGGCACCTCGTGACGTCAGACAACGGTTGTCTAAATTAGCCCAAAAGAACGGAAAGCGATGTGTTCGTGTGGCGGGAAACCCGGCTGTGTTTGTTGTGTTATGTTAGCCGTTAGCCGCTGAAGCTAACGAGCTGTTAACGGTTAACGGGAGGAGACAGCTCACCGGGGAAATGTTCCGGTGAATCTACCGGGACTCACATGATGGACGGAGGGAAACGGAGCCGTTAAAAGAGTGTTAGCCGGCACCAGGCCTGCGTTGCAGATCCGAGAGTTGTTGTTGTTTCTCTCAGGAATTAACTAAGTACTGAAGTACCATTTACAGCTACTTCTACTCCTCTACAGTTCAGAGGTACATGGTGTACTTATACTCCACTACATGTATTTAATACCTTTAGTTACTTCACAGATGTGGATGAATGATGTGAAATATAACCAAGTGTTAAATCAGACTTTAGTTCCACCTGGAGTAAATCCACAAGCTACCCTGCAGTATACAAAGTCATTCAAACTAGCTGCACCTTTACCAGCTTTGAGAACACTTTCATGATCAATCATTATAAAACATATCATATATATTATTCTGAAATGGACCAATCTGCACAATGACTACTTTTACTGTCGCTACTTTCACTATATTTTGATGATAATACTTTTATACTTTCACTTGAGGAACATTTTGAATGCAGGACTTCATAGTAACAGAGTACTCCTACACTTGGCTTCAGTAAAATGACCTTAAATAGTCCCAAGTTAAATAAAACTGTACTACAGGCGAATATCAGAAGCACCAGGAAGTGCGCTGGAGGTTGAATCCCATATTTGGAATGACCTAGTGGCCAACCGGTGGTACTACACCAGTCCGTGACGTCACTGGGCCCACTTGCATAGAGTGGCGAAGTCACGCCCATCTACTTCCGGTCCATGGGACCTTATTTCGGGAAAGATTATCTTTCGATCCCGTTTGAATTGTGCCATGAATTACACATATGATGTTTGTCAATCTTAAAAAATTATTTCCATGTCAAAAAAGTCACAGTTTATCGTAAAACTGTTGAAATATAAGACTATGAAAAATACGCAACTAGAAAGACTACAAATCCCAGAGTCGCGTAAGTGATGTCACAATTGTTTTCCTCCACTAAGAGATAGCTAAGATCAGCGCCATATAGATATAATCTATCTATATGGCGCTGGCTAAGATAAGATAACTTTAACAAGATGCCTGTGTGCTTAGTACCAGGTTGTTATCATACCAGCAATGGGTCTTGCTCGTTCTTTTGCTTCCCGTCTGATGAAAGGACCAGGAGTACTCTGGATCATGCTAGCTAGTAGCTAGCACGTTAGTTAGCATTACAGCCTTGTCATTTGTATTAGCCTTAACATGAAGTAACATTAAGTAACCCAAAATGTTAAACAGTAAGAGTAGTAGTCATATTTCGTGAACCCTTTGAAGAGTACTGTCACACTGGTGTGATCATTCTATAATACACCATTTAAGCCCGGGGGAGAAATGCTAACGCTAACGCTAGCATCGGCGATCTTCTCTACTTCATGCTATCTGCACAAATGGTTGACATTAAACATTAAAACGACCAGGCAGTTCAGAGAGAATCAAAGGAAGGCAGGCAGGCAGCTTTGCATGACATTCTTCAGGACGTGTTTCATTGTGGTGATAGTGAGGGTAGTCAATCGTTTTGTTGACAAGACAGTAGTGACGGCCATCTTGGTGACGTGTGTTGTTGACCAGAGATGTAGTTCATTGAGCGTTTCACACAAACAAATGTGTTACTTCACAGTTTTACCACACATTTTATTTTTTTTGACTTGCAAAATTATCTTTTAAATTGACAAACATCATATGTGTAATTCGTGGCACAATTCAAACGGGATCGAAAGATAATCTTTCTCTCTCCATTGACTTCAATACATAATTTTTCCGAAATAAGGTCCCATGGAGGTCCACCGGAAGGGGAGGGACTTCGCCACTCTATTGGGAAAGAGACGTCTGTAAATCAGCGGATAATATATTTTAAACTGAACAAACTAGCCAGCGCGAACACTTCAACATCCCTGATGTAAATCATTAGGGTGTAAACGTTTTTTAAGTCCTGTAAAAGCTGAATCCTGATTTATTTCTCCCTTTCCATTCATCTGACTGACAGAGAGCTGGAGACCGGAGGCGGGGCCTAAGGGAAAACTCAACTGCGCATGCTCAGTGGGCCCACATCCGGGTCCTTTCTGGATCTACAGTCGCTCCATTTCTGGCTTCATGCAGCACTGATCAACTTCACAGGACTGAACGAGGCTGGGTCCAGCTCTCTTTTTACAGCCGTGATGAGCACACTTCCACCCCTCCTCGTTTCCTTTCCTTCCCCCCTTCCTCCCTCGCTGCAGCAGGAATAAGGAGCTTCTTCATCTTCATCTTCTTCCATGATCACAATGGCCCTGAACCCGCAGTTCCCAGAAAACTCCTATAAAAGTGAGTATTGTTGTAGGAACTGAATGGGCGGGGGTCGTAAGATAAGTTAATATATACTTTATTGCTACACTGTAGATGTACTGACCCTGACCTTTGACCTCTGACCTGCAGTGACCGAGGAGGACGTGAAGAGGCTGATCGAGCTCAGGGCGTCCAACGAGGCGCTGTTCACTGGGAAGAGGAACTCTGCCAAGTTAGCGTGGAGGTAACAACCAGCATCTAACTATAAGAGACATATTCAAATGTTTACATCAACGTCCGCTGTATCTTCAACACTTATTAGTACCGTTGTTATGTTCCACTCGCTTAGTATCCAGAGTGTGTGAGTGAGTGAGTGTGTGTGTGTGTGTGTGTGTGAGTGAGTGTTTTTGTGTAAGGCAAGGCAAGTTTATTTATACAGCACACAAGGCAATTCAAAGTGCTATACAAAAATGAAAGACATTAACCCCCTGAGACCCACATAGGACATTTCCGTTTTTGTTTATGTGTGTGTTTTGCCTTATAAATGCTAATTTCTTTACAGTATAATCAAGTTGTACACATCCCAGAAATCAGCACGACCTCAGCGTGTGATACATGTCACTCATTAGAGACTTATAGACACTATAATAGGGGATATTTGCCCATAAAAAATGTTCTTTTTAAAAACTTGAATCTTTTTACTTATTTCATTAAAAATAACTGCTAACCATAACATTGAAAAAAACATTCAATACAGAAAATTGCACACATTTATTATCATTGTATCAGAACTGATTAGAAGAATCTAACTTATTCTGATCATTAGTTATGCCCGTTCTTTTGGGCAGTGTCCATGGGCGTTCTTTTGATCAGTGTCCATGGGCGTTCTTTTGATCAGTGTCCATGGGCGTTCTTTTGGGCAGTGTCCATGGGCGTTCTTTTGATCAGTGTCCATGGGCGTTCTTTTGGGGCAGTGTCCATGGGCGTTCTTTTGGGCAGTGTCCATGGGCGTTCTTTTGATCAGTGTCCATGGGCGTTCTTTTGGGCAGTGTCCATGGGCGTTCTTTTGATCAGTGTCCATGGGCGTTCTTTTGATCAGTGTCCATGGGCGTTCTTTTGGGCAGTGTCCATGGGCGTTCTTTTGGGCAGTGTCCATGGGCGTTCTTTTGATCTGTGTCCATGGGCGTTCTTTTGGGCAGTGTCCATGGGCGTTCTTTTGATCTGTGTCCATGGGCGTTCTTTTGATCAGTGTCCATGGGCGTTCTTTTGATCTGTGTCCATGGGCGTTCTTTTGGGCAGTGTCCATGGGCGTTCTTTTGATCTGTGTCCATGGGCGTTCTTTTGATCTGTGTCCATGGGCGTTCTTTTGGGCAGTGTCCATGGGCGTTCTTTTGATCAGTGTCCATGGGCGTTCTTTTGGGCAGTGTCCATGGGCGTTCTTTTGATCTGTGTCCATGGGCGTTCTTTTGGGCAGTGTCCATGGGCGTTCTTTTGATCAGTGTCCATGGGCGTTCTTTTGATCTGTGTCCATGGGCGTTCTTTTGGGCAGTGTCCATGGGCGTTCTTTTGATCAGTGTCCATGGGCGTTCTTTTGATCTGTGTCCATGGGCGTTCTTTTGGGCAGTGTCCATGGGCGTTTCTTTGCCAGGAATTGTCTTTTTTTTGGTCAAGACTACACATGATATATATCATGCAGGGCTCAACGCTAACTTTTAAAAGTGGTTGCCAGGCAGGCAACCAGGCATCAGCTTTTGGTTGCCAAAACTGAAAATACGGTTGCCATTTTTAGTCACCTTATATTTTAAATAATTAAGATACTATACAGTTATACACAGGGGTGCACATAACTGGTACGCAGGTACGCATGCGCGGCAACAATCTGAAATGCGTAACGTCACTTGTGTCACAACGCGCCTTTGCGTACCTGATAGGTCATCAAAACAAAACACATATTTCGCCTACACATGTTTCTTGTCAATACTCAGTGGAGTAAATTATTAGACATGTCCAAAAAAAACAAAGACATTAAGCAGCCACTTTGCCGTTTCGCTCCCTGCTAAAATCTTCAGACTTTCTATGACTGATTGAACTGGGTGCTGGCCGTGCCGCGCAGGACATAACCGACGGACCTGTGAAGCTTCACAGGAGAAAGAGGCTTAGATCACTGGACGACAGAGTTGGTCGCCGTGTGCACAGACGGAGCTGCTGTTAACGTCGGTGTGTACAACAGAATTGTACCAAAACTACGTCAACTGGCTGCGGTGGGAGACTCCCCTGTGCACATTCTGTGCCCCGCGCACACACTGGAGAACTGCGCAAAATCAGCTGATCACAACGTTCACGCTCTGTGGTCAAGCTGCTGCAGTTTTATTTACAACAAAGTGGAGTAAAACACACAGCTGCAAACTTACTCAGGCTGTTAATGGAAGAGTTTGAAATCAGACAGAGGTGGAAGAAGTGTTACTCAAGTAAAATTAGAAAAGTATTATCATCAAAATCTAGTTAAAGTAGCGACAGTAAAAGTAGTCATTTTGCAGATTGGTCCATTTCATAATAATGTATATGATATGTTTTATAATTATTGATCATTAAAGTGTTTAAAAATTAGTTTGAATGACTTTGTATACTGCAGGGTAGCTTGTGGATTTACTCCAGGTGGAACTAAAGTCTGATTTAACACTTGATTATATTTTCACATCATTCATCCACATCTGTGAAGTAACTAAAATGTATTAACTACATGTAGTGGAGGAAAAGTACATGATTTACCTCTGAACTGTAGTGGAGTAGAAGTACAAAGTAGCATAAAATAGAAATACTCAAGTAAACTACAAGTATCTTAAATTGTACCTAAGTACAGTACTTGAATAAGTGTACTTTGTTACTTCCCACCTCTGAAATCAGATATGACTTCAAGTCATGTGATAATTTCTCAGTATTTGATCCTTCAACTTGGCCTCAGGAAATGCAAGGACTTCACAGTTTTGGCAACAAGTTTTGGAGAAAGCAAATTGGAGGCTTACAAAGAGACAGGGAGGTGCATCTTCATCATCTTCATCATCTAGCATGCAAGAAGTGTAAATAGAGGACAGTGAAGGAGACACTGAGGAGGACAGTGAGGAAGACTGCACTTATTAACACCACGCTTCATGTGGGGTGAGTACCAAACGCTGTCTCCTGGTACTCATCTGAGTAACTCACTCAAAAAGTTATGTGCACACCTGGTTATACATCAACTTAATAATGAAAATGTGACACAAAAGAATATTCAAATGCTTTACAATAAGTAATTAACACAATTATTTGAAACCTAAGTGGTAGTAAACTTTTCCACCCTCAAATTGCTGGTATACAAAACACCAGTAGTGCAGCTGCTGTTCTTCACAGATCCCTCACAAATGAATTGAGCAAGTCACTTGTTTCTTGGTCATCCGTTGTCTTCTTTTCAAATGTGGGTTTTCTTGACCTTTGTGCTGACCCCCACCACAGACCCATTGGCCCTTCAGCATTGAAGTCTTGGATTGGCCAGACTAATACATAGGCCTGTCACGATAATCAATAAATTGACTTATCGTACGATAAATAAAAATGGACTCGATAACTTTCTGAGCTCGATAAATTGCCGTTTACATGCGTGTTTGTTTACATAAGGATGTGACCAGAATTTTAGCCCGGCGCACTGTGAGGGGCTCACACACAGCCAGGTCAGGACACTCCGCGTGCAGCAGTGTAGCAGCCAAATTAATAATAGACAAGCAGGGAACAACGTGTGACTTACTCCAGGGGAATTTGAAGTTAAATGGAATTGGTTGCAAAACCTAATACCACATCTCCGGTGTGGGAATATTTTGGATGTAAGCCAAATCAACGAGGCGAACCTACGGACTTGAATGAGCCGGGCGGTGTGTCGCATTTGTTTTAAAAAGGTAGCAACAAAAGCTAGCGATACGACCAACCTTAAACTGCACCTGAAACACAACCGCCCCATTCTCCCAGCTGGGAGCAAACACGGCAGCTGGAGATGGAGAGCCCTCACCTTCCCCACTGTTTACAATCAAAGATGCATTTGCCCGACAATGCAAACATGTTGGTGTTCCTTGCTCGAAATCTTTGAAATACAGATTTGGATATGGCCTGTTGAGGCATCTGGGTCTTTGTCTGGACCGTGGACTGTACACTTGACTGCTGGTTTAAGGAGGGCTTTTTGCTTGTGAGACAATGTGTGCTCATATTTATTTATATATAGATAGATAGAGAGAGAGAGAGAGCTCTGTTTTCCAGCCTGAGTCTATTTAATTGATTGTTTTGGTTGTGTGTGATTTAATAAATGTTTTATAATTTAATTTATTTAATTTATTATATATCATTTATTTAATTTAATTTAATTTGCAATGTTGGATGTTCAATTAAAAGTTATGTTTGAAAGGATGTACTTGAATTATTATTATATATTATCATTATGTCAGTGGTCTAAAATGGTCTTACAACGATGCCGACAATATTATCGTTTATCGCAAGAATTTTCGGGAAAATGTATCCAACAAAATGTATTATCGTGACAGGCCTACTAATACATTTATAATGTTAAATAAATGAAAACCATTCACAGTTAAGAATTAGATATGAATTATTAATGCTGTAAATTAGTCCAGTGCGACACATGGCCAAAACGCAGAGACGCGAGAACAGTCGGGGTCCGTCTGTGTCAGTTCTTTGTTGTCAGATTGGTGTGTCCGGGCCTTAACAACGGAACTGACAGGCAACCCTCTGAATCAGACTCCAATTGGCTGTGACTGCATCCACTCAGAGTGTCCGATTCAGAAACACTCTTTACCTCACAAACAAAGATGGTGGATGAGAATAGATCTATAAAACAAACAGAAAACGATAAGCAATGCGCCAGAATCAAGGTGAGACTCATACTTTCCAACCCTCCCGATTTTCGCGGGAGACTCCCGATTTCATTGCCCTCTCCCGGTTTCCTCCCAGGGTCATATTTCTCCCGATTTCTGACAAAATCAGATTTACTCAGGACTGTTTCCACTCGGACTTTAATACAGCTACACCATTGTTTGGTTTCCATGGTAGCGCGTCTCTTTAGTAGCGCGCGCAACTGAAAGTCTGAGAGGGTGAGGAAGATAGTCACAGAAAACAGAACAAGAATCGACAATTCTACCCTCTGCTCACTCCTGTCCTGTAAAATACAGGTCCAGCCCACACATCTGGTGCTACAGGCCGCAAGGCAGTGCACTTACAACTACAATAAGCATGTTAATGTTAATCTAATACCGGCGATCCACTAGCTAGTTATTTCACGTGTTTCCCGCTAAACGAACGCCCCTTTGGAAAACTCTAATCTGACCCCACGGTGCCTTTTAGTCAGAGCAGAGCATCGATATTCAACGCTTACCTCTCAGATGTTTAAAAAGTCTCTGTGTGTCTTCTATTAGCGGCACATGCTATAGATGTGTTCACAAAACACTGTATTTATGTATCGCTGGGAAGTGTACTTTGTTCCCGGCCTCTCTCTGTCTCTGCGTACGTACAGAGCAAGCCCCCAGGAAGTGCGCCGGACTCTGAGGAAAATATTCGTTGTGTCCAAACGGCGGTACTACACTTCCGTATCAGTCGCTGGGCCCGGAAACACTTTCTCCCATTGACTAACATTGGGGAAAGAGACGTCTGTAAATCGTTGGATATTTTTTTTTAAACTAAATAAACTACCCAGTATGAACACTTGTATAGCCCTCATTAAAAACATTCGGTCCTCAAGTTGTAAAATGTGCTAATAACTTTATTCTGAGAGTTATTTCCCTCTGCATTATGAACGTGCATCTAACCCACGGGACCGCGCCACCCGGCACGTTCATGTTACGTGTTCAGCACTACATGAGTTTTACCTTTACCCATGGATGCACAATAAGAACGGATTATATGAATACTTTCGTGACGTTTCGCTCTCTCAAAAGTTGGGCCATTTTGTCTTCATGAGCCAATGAGCAGCTCTCATAGGAACGAGGCCCCCGCCTCCCACGCTGTATCCAGCTCTTATTATACATCCATGGTTCAGAGAGATCGAAATACCGCTTCACACAATCCCCAATATAAAAACAAATGTATTTCAAAATGTGTGCAAATATGTATATACACAGTCAAAGACACATTTAGACACGTGCACACATTAACCTGTTAAGCCCCAAAGCCCCCGTCGGCGGGTCTTTTTTAAAAATTTAAAATTAATTTTTTTAATTTTAATTGTTTTTATTTGAATGGAATGAATACCTATGGTGATAATTCAATGTAATACATCATTTTTATAGTCTGGTACCTGAAAAAGGTCAAATGGCACTGATGGAACCAGATATACCCAAATGTGCCGAAAGCTTAGTCCGCCTGGAACTTTTTTTGGCTAAACCTCTCTAAAAAGGTCAAATTTAACTTGTTTTGCCTCAATCTTGATACAGGGTACTTATTATATGTTATAGTTTTGATTCCTAAAGCTTTTAGTCTACCATCCCATCATTCAAGGGTGGTTTTCACTATAAGTAATGTTTTTTCTTTAGGCGGAGGTAAGAATTTACCTTTTTTTACTATGTTCCATCTGAATTAACTCTGACTGAGAAACATCTATATTGATTCTGACACTTCTACATCCAACTCACAGATGTAACCTTGCTTTGATCAAATAAATTATTCATATAACCCTTTTAGAAGTGAAGTTATAGTCATTTGTTTTGGGCATGTCATTTTCAAGCCTGAAACATGAAAAACAGGCTCAGTGCTTAACAGGTTAAGACCTAAATACAGGCTCCCCGCAGGGTCTTAAAAAGGTCTTAAATATGATAAAAAAAAATAAGAAAGGTCTTAAATATGATGGGATTTGAAAGATGCTTCTGTGTTGCGATCACGTCTAAATGTGTTTCGGGGGAAATGTCCGTAATACATTTACTTTGAAAGTAATTATGGGACGTATTTCTTCTTTCATAGCAATTTTCCTTCATACTTTCTTGCCGTGAAATAGGTCTTAAATTCTATTCAAAGTGGTCTTAAAAAGGTCTTAACTTTGAGTTGGTGAAACCTGCAGGAACCCTGTAAATAAAAACACAACAATCAATATATACAAAATAACAGTCTCTTCAATATCTTTGAGAATGTGCTTTAGTGCAGACGGTCCATGGCAGCGTGAACGTGTCTGCTGCTGGATCTAGGTAATGTTCTTAAATACAAATCTGAGGCCCTTTGTCTGCCTCTGCCTGCGAGGGATGGACAACCACTGCAGGGCTTTTACTGTAGAGTGTAAGTGATTGTCTCCTGTGTTGAGTTTTCGTCTGGTGACGCTCTGTCTGTTCCTTAGCACCATCCTGAAGGGTCTCGGTCTGGAGGGGAAGCTGACGCCCGACCAGATCGCCAAGAAGTGGGACAACCTGCGGACTAAATACAAGGTGAGGAGGTGCAGAGAGGGTTCACTCAAACACTGCTCAACATGTGCAAATACTGCTTGATATTCACGGGGAATATAGTTAACTCACAGATATTTAAACATTTTCTCAGATTTCATATTTTGTATATATTTGTATATATCTGAGACCTATAATATATGCCTAAAAATAGTATAATAGGAGACCTTTGAATTGCCTTTGTTGAAAGCTGTTATATAAATACACTTGTGTGTTTTCAGGACCTGAAGCAGCCGTACCAGGGTCAGGACAGCCTGGGGGGGGGCGGTGGAGTCGTGGCCCTGGTTCCACATCATGGACGAGGCGATGCACGGACGCCTCTTCAACAGCAGCTTGGTGCTCAGCCTGGACGGGACCCACAGCCAGACCCAGAACCAGAGTCAGAACCAGAGCCACAACCAGACCCAGACCCAGAGCCACAACCAGACCCAGAACCAGAACCAGAACCAGAACCAGAGCCAGAACCAGAGCCAGAGCCAGAACCAGAGCCAGAGCCAGAGCCAGAGCCAGAGCCAGAGCCAGGAGAACACCGACATCTTGGAGTTCCTCATCAAGACGGAGATGGAGGACACGGTGGCACAGGAAGCAGCAGTGCATGATGGGACGCTGCACGAGGACGCTGCTCCCACTGAGGGGGTGCCGATGGGCTGGAGGAGGATGAGTGAGTGCTCTTACAAAAGTAAGGAGACGGAAAAAGATCCCAGAATACAGATCATTTCATTAAAGAGGGAATTCATTCATATCATCCAATCAGATCAAAGGGCCTTCAGGGGGGTTTCAAGAAAGATATAGCATGAGTTCTGTGTCACTGATCTTGTTTATAAGATATCAAAATACACATCATTTCATTAACCCTTCGACCGTGATCATGTGACCTGTTCAAGCCGGCACCAAAACAACAGGATTTAAAGTTGATAATGAAATATATTTTTGGGCCCAGGACTCTGAAGGGTTAAAGAGAGAGATCATTCAAATCATCCAATCAGATCAAAGGGCCTTCAGGGGGGTTTCTATAGAGAGGCGAAGTCACGCCCATCTACTTCCGGTCCATGGGACCTTATTTCAGAAAAATAATGTATTGAAGTCAATGGAGAGAGAAAACGTATCTTTCGATCCCGTTTGAATTGTGCCATGAATTACCAGGGTTGCCAACTCTCACGCATCTGGCGTGTGACACACGCTTTCACTCTCAATCTCACGCTCTCACGCTGCCCAAACTATTCTCACGCCAAAAACAAGAATACGAAGACTAGAAACGGTTTTGAAAACTTTTGTCACGTAGTGATCGTCTTCTCAATAAAACATCTTTGATAATGTCTTCTGGCCAATCAGAATCACGATAACGGCGTGGTGTTGTTGCAGGAAGTCCCGACGGAGAATACTTTTGCGGTAGTACATCTCTATACATAGATACAACATTACGTGTTGATAGAAATCAACACGTAATGAAATAAGACCCCACGGTTTGATGATTGATAGGTGTGTGGGCTGTCTTTCATTTTGACACACAGAACAATGGGGGCTATCCACCCTTATCCACAATGTAAAGTAATTCACACAGCCTCTTCCCTCTTCTCTCTGTGAGGAGCAGCAGGTTCAGCTTTCAGAACAAAGTCACACAAAACTAAAATGCCATTCATTTTTTTAAATATGTCGTGTAATAATAGATTCATTATTGTTCTTCTCAAGAGAGTACCAGAATGTGTATTTTATGTTAGTATTTAAAAAAATCTCCTGGGGGACAATCCCCCAGACCCCCCTGCAGGGGTTGGGTTTTCAGCATGTCAACTCTTTCACCTGTTGGGAAATTGCAGGATTGGCTCCAGGTCGCCCTTTTTATTTACTACAAGACAAATGTGCCTTTTTATTTCATACAGTTCAATTTGGATTGAGACAGGGAAATAATCTAAACCTCACGCGTGGCGTTTCACTGTCGGGGGGAGCGTGTATGTAATTACATTGTGAATACTGACTTGAGCCCCACCACAAGGGTTAGCCCTACCATAGATTACCCAACACAAATACTCTGGAGCCGCAACTGCCGACCCGTATTGCGCATGCGCAGATCTGAGATCCAGAAGAAATGATAAAAAAGTAAAAGTCTGCTGCTTATTGTTCTACTAGGCCAAAATAGAGTCAAAGAGTATATGAGAGTGAGAGTGTGTTAATTCATATATTTGGCAGTTTGGAGTAAGTCTGTAGATTTGTTTGTGTGTGTGTGTTTCATAGGCCTCTCACGATAATTAATTTAGTTGGATACATTTTCCCGGAAATGATTGCGATAAACGATAATATTGTCGGCACCGTTGTATGACCATTTTAGACCACTGACATAATGATAATATATAATAATAATTCAAGTACATCCTTTCAAACTGCTAGTCACATCCTCATGTAAATGGCAATTTATCGAGGTCAGAAAAGTTATCAGTTCATTTTTATTTATCGTACGATAAGTAAATTAATTGCTTATCGCGACAGGCACACAATAAAACAGTGGAAACAAACATGTTTGACTTTCATTAGTGAATGAAACTGTGTGCCCTTTATAGTCTGTGTCCAATATTGTGTATTTGTATATATTGTATATATATCCTATATATATGCTAAGGTCCCGCTGCTGACACGATAGCAGTCATTTAGTGTGCATATGTGTAATTAAACCCATGATATCAAAATCTCACTCCAGCCAGGTACCCAAAGTTGGCAACCCTGGAATTACACATATGATGTTTGTCAATCTTAAAAAATCATTTCCATGTCAAAAAAGTCACAGTTTGTCGTAAATATAAGACTATGAAAAATACGCAACTAGAAAGACTACAAATCCCAGAGTCGCGTAAGTGATGTCACAATTGTTTTCCTCCACTAATGCCCCTTTCACACCAACGCAACTCCGGTTCAAGCTCCGTGCTAGAGCTTTTCTGGTTCAGAACCGTTTCTTCGGTTTAGCGCCGGCTCTTTTCACACCGCTCAGAGCCCGACTGGTGCTGCCGCTGCTGCGTCATGACGTCACAGTTTACGTCGCTGAGTTTCTCCCCAACGCCGGAGCTCACCTCACAACAACAACGGGCCGGGGACTGCGTTGCTTTTAATCATACGAAGCCAGATTAAATTAAATAACGACTTCTCCAACCTTATACTTTTCTCCAGAGTGCCGTGGTTCATTGTTTATTAATGTGTTTCATTTAGCGACCGCTGCAGTGCTGGCTGCTCTTCCACGGGAGTGTATTCTCCCGTTAGCTCCGGGTTAGCTCACACGGCTCTAAAGTATTCACTGTCTGACTGTCACACAAGCAGCTGATACATATCCCCCAGTTCCCCTTAAGTGAATGTGTGTCAGTCTGAATTGACGCTGTTTGGCATCACAACGCTGTTATGAAAGTTTCTCTGGTATAACATGGGTGATGTTAGCATAGCAACCGAAGCTAAACTGACTACTTGCTAAGCCGTTTTCTACAGGCACTTTTTACCGACGTATTTTTCATTATGATTCTACTTGTGATAGTCGGACATGACAACCTGTGCAGCCCATGTATTGATTCCATCCGATAGCTGCTATAATAACAAACGTCTGCCTGCTCTCCACAATGATCAATAACAGCGAACGGATGGTCAAAGTAAGGTACAAATAAACAGAATCACACGAAGCCTGGTTAGTGTTGCCTGACTTTATAAAGTGTGTTTTTTTTATACAAGTGTGTGGTTGCGTTCTAGTCACTTTGCTCAGCACTACTGCTGGTTACAACTTTTATTTGCCGTACTCGCCTTAAGTGTTAGCTCAGGTTAATCTCGCCCCCCTCCGACGTAAGCGTGACGTATGCGGTTCTTGCTTCTAGACGGACAACTTTTTGGTGCTCGAAACGAACCGGATTCCGGAGCTTAGAGGCGGCTCCGCTGCGGTGTGAACAGGAAAACCCGGTGCTTTTCAAGCACCAGCACCGAACCGGCCCTGAAACACCGTTGGTGTGAAAGGGGTATAAGAGATAGCTATGTGTGAATCTTTTCACACACAGGTTCTGCTTCTGAATGATTATTACTCGTCTCAGTGGTTTATTTATTTGCTGCTGTTGTGTTTCCTCAGTGTCTGAAACGGAAACGGAGAGGATGATTAAACTTCGAGCGGCAAACGAGGCTCTGTTCACCGGCAGGAAACACTCCGCCAAACCGGCCTGGAGGTGAGACTTTTGCTTTTGATAATGAAATATAATCTCGTCTGACTTTACACACCAGTCTTAAAGCTCTCCTATCATGCAAAAGTCTCTTTCTGATGTCTTCTCTACATCACTATGTGTCCCCGGTGTGTCCCCGGTGTGTCCCCGGTGTGTCCCCCGTGTGTCAGGAGACTCACTAAGTGATGTCTTCTCTACATCACCATGTGTCCCCCGTGTGTCCCCGGTGTGTCCCCGGTGTGTCCCCCATGTGTCCCCGTTGTGTCCCCGGTGTGTCCCCGGTGTGTCAGGAGACTCTCAAAGTGATGTCCTCTCTACATCACCATGTGTCCCCGTGTGTCCCCGGTGTGTCCCCCGTGTGTCCCCGGTGTGTCCCCCATGTGTCCCCGTTGTGTCCCTGGTGTGTCCCCGGTGTGTCCCCCGTGTGTCCCCGGTGTGTCAGGAGACTCTCAAAGTGTCAGAAATAAACCCCTCTCTCTTTTCCTCCGTACCCACATCTCTAAAAACGGGGGAACAAGGGAGCTGATCCAGATTTGCTGCGTCATGACCACATTACTAAAATGTGGGCGGGCTTTACACCCACGGGCCAATCAGAAACGTTGCTGTCAGAAACAATGAGACGTGTTCTGGAAGTAATATGGTCTGTGTTGACATTAGCATGCTAACACTCAGAGCTAACCTGTACTGGAGAGAGCATGTGTGAAGAAGCAGGAAGTCACCTTGTGGTAAACCTGAGACCGATATAAATGCCTCCAATGAGTTTAATAGGAGACCTTTACAGCCCGTCTCCCCTCTCACCCTCTCACTCCTCAGATAGATTTTGTCCACAGTCTTCAGTCCTTGAACCTGCGTGTGTCTCTTTCAGAGCCATCCTGTACGAGCTGGGTCTTCAGGGGAAGCTGACCACCGAGCAGCTGGCCAAGAAGTGGGACAACCTGAAGAGGAGGTACAAGGTAGGCACCCCTCAGATCAGACAGACTTTATTCATCCCAATGTGGGAAATGTTTGTGTTGCAGGAGCATGAGAGACGAGGCACTGCACAGAGGAGAAGAAATAAACTATTCTAAACAGGATATTCTAGGCATTGAGTGTGTGAGGACACATTGAGTGTGTGAGGACACATTGAGTGTGTGAGGAATGGAATATTAAATGTAAAATGTGCAGTTTTAGTCCCAATTTCTACCTTTTTTTAAATCTTATTTTTGGGGAAATGTCATATTTATAAAACGGGGACGATGCTGCCTTCAGGCTCCAACACAGGAATACCTTATCAACATTCAAAGGTTTTATCATCATATGCATAGGCTGTGGCTCAGTGGTTCGAATCAGGGGGTAGCAAGTTCGAGTCCCACTGCAGTCAGCATGTCGTTGTGTCCCTGCGACACTTCACCCCAAATTGCTCCATAGTCGCTTTGGATAAAAGCGTCTAACAAATTACATGTAATGTAAAAAAATGTAATGCACAGCAGCTTCAGTGTAGAAATGGCAATGACTTTCTTCTGACCTGAGCTCCTCCAACAATGCAACATATATAATCAAATATAGACGTGGCTGTGAGTGTATGGTAACAGCAGCTCTGTGTAGATGGTAGAGCATAGACGTGGCTGTGAGTGTATGGTAACAGCAGCTCTGTGTAGTTGGTAGAGCATAGACGTGGCTGTGAGTGTATGGTAACAGCAGCTCTGTGTAGATGGTAGAGCATAGACGTGGCTGTGAGTGTATGGTAACAGCAGCTCTGTGTAGTTGGTAGAGCATAGACGTGGCTGTGAGTGGATGGTAACAGCAGCTCTGTGTAGTTGGTAGAGCATAGACGTGGCTGTGAGTGGATGGTAACAGCAGCTCTGTGTAGTTGGTAGAGCATAGACGTGGCTGTGAGTGTATGGTAACAGCAGCTCTGTGTAGATGGTAGAGCATAGACGTGGCTGTGAGTGGATGGTAACAGCAGCTCTGTGTAGATGGTAGAGCATAGACGTGGCTGTGAGTGGATGGTAACAGCAGCTCTGTGTAGATGGTAGAGCATAGACGTGGCTGTGAGTGGATGGTAACAGCAGCTCTGTGTAGTTGGTAGAGCATAGACGTGGCTGTGAGTGGATGGTAACAGCAGCTCTGTGTAGTTGGTAGAGCATAGACGTGGCTGTGAGTGTATGGTAACAGCAGCTCTGTGTCTCCATCAGGAGCTGAAGTTCCCCGCCCGCGGCGTGGAGACCAACCCCTCCTCCTGGCCCTGGTTCTACCGCATGAACGACGCCATGGAGGGCCGCTTCACGGGAACCGCGCCCGTCCTCACGCCCATCGTGGAGGACGAGGACGAGGACATGGAGCCGCTGTCGCCCGTGCCGAGGAAACGAGCGCGAAGGAGCCGGGGCGGCATGGCCGAGTTCCTCACTGAGTCTGAGATGGACCTGCTGGTGGAGCAAGACGACAAGAGCGGGTCCACGGCGCTGGGAGACCTGCAGAGGATGGCCGAGTTCACATACAAGTGTAAGGTGTGTGTGTGTGTGTGTGTGTGTGTGTGTGTGTGTGTGTGTGTGTGTGTGTGTGTGTGTGTGTGTGTGTGTGTGTGTGTGTGTGTGTGTGTGTGTGTGTGTGTGTGTGTGTGTGTGTGTGTGTGTGTGTGTGTGTGTGTGTGTGTGTGTGTGTGTGTGTGTGTGTGTGTGTGTGTGTGTGTGTTGTGTGTGTGTGTGTGTGTGTGTGTGTGTGTGTGTGTGTGTGTGGTGTGTGTGTGTGTGTGTGTGTGTGTGTGTGTGTGTGTGTGTGTGTGTGTGTGTGTGTGTGTGTGTGTGTTGCAAGCAGGCCACATTTAAAAAAAAAAAAAATAGGATTCTGGGAATAAAAGTGAAATTTATAGAAAAAAATCTAATTCTTAAAAAAAGGCAAAAGTTCTGAGAAAAAAGTCTAATTATGGAAAAACAACAAATTCTTAAAAATATGTCACATTCTGAAAAAAAGTCTAATAACAAACAGAAAAGTAAAATAACCACAAAAACAAAAATCCAATCTGAAGAAAGACAAGTTCTGAAAAAAGGTATTTTTGAAGGGAACAGGGATTTGAGCCTTTGCAGACCATTGACATGCACACGCTGCTTACAGAGAAACTGCACAACAAGATATATTTAATATCGACATAGCGATGTTAACAACTTGATGGTGACTTCCTATTTGTTTAGCTTAGGATCGTACCTGTGTTCAGTCGAGAAAACGGTAAATGTGTGCATTTTATTATAAAGTTGTTTTTACAAAAAAGAAACACTTAAAGATTTTGTGAGTTTTATTTGAGTTAGTAATTTAGACTTGTTTTCCAAGAGACGCTGATTTGAAGGCGTGGTTACCTAAAGTTACAGCGTGTCCTGTTTCTGCCGGAGAGAGGGGGTTCCAAACCCTCCGTCTGACTGAGCCTCGTTCAGCTGAGAGTCAGTGGGCAGGGTGTGGTTTGGAACTGGGCCCACGAGAGAGTGTCGCCCTGACGCAGGTTAAGAGACGTTTACCTGCTGCTCATCTGAGTTATTCTACCTTCATTTCAGTGACAGAAGAAGACATCCGGAGGCTGATTGAGCTGCGATCTTCAAACGAGTCTCTGTTCACCGGCAGGAGGAACACGGCCAAGCCTGCATGGAGGTGAGACACCCTCTCACGGTTCCTCTCACTGTTCCTCTCACGGTTCCTCTCACGGTTCCTCTCACGGTTCCTCTCACGGTTCCTCTCACTGTTCCTCTCACGGTTCCTCTCACGGTTCCTCTCACGGTTCCTCTCACGGTTCCTCTCACTGTTCCTCTCTGTAGGAGCCAAAAACGTTGATTTATTATTTCTATTATTTAATCATTTAATGTATGTAATGGAGTATAATTGTTTGGTGTCATTTGATTGGGATCCGCAGCCACGGTGGAGCGGAGCGGCTGATTGGTGCTGCGATTGCCTCAGCTGGTTAAAAGAGTCCTGCTGATTACACTCTGGGTGCTATTTTGGTTGTGAAGCCACACGGTTTTTTGACCGCTGCATTGCACTGCAGAGAAGATATGATTTGTTTATTTAAGTGAAGAAAACTGTTTCAATATCGTCTGGTAAGATACCTTCATTTGTGTTTGAAGAAGAGAACGAACATGGAAATAAATGTACCAAAAACGAACAATATATCTCTGAGTGATGTGTGAGCGCGTCGGCCAGGCGCTAAAACCAAAGAGCAGAAAAGAGCTTAAAGGTGGAAAGATGGCTCTTATATTCGTCAAAAAACCCAGCTTGATGAGCGCTGGTCCGTGGAAATATTTGTTTTGAAAACAAGAACTCAGAACTCATAACAGTGTGTGAAACACTCGCCTTCGTTTTACTACGGCTTCTACTTCCTGGATCGACGGTGTGTGAAATGTGAATGACAGAAGGCAACAATCACTCCTCCTCCAACTACGTATGTAACGCGTCACTGCTGTGGAGCGTTCAAGGACTGTTGGAAACGTCTCAACTCGCGGCAAGACAATGAAAGTCCATAAACAATGAAGTAAAATTCAAAAGGAATAAATGTGTCGTCTTGAACAAAAATGGCAGACTTGGAAAGCTTGGAAAGTGACATTGACTGTGTGTATATGGAAAGGCTCAAACGACTGAAATTATCAAGGAGTGCAAAATTGGGTGCATTGACAAGGAAAAGAAATGAAATCAGACAATTAATGGAAAATGTCTGCAATGTGGAACTGGTTAAGTCGAAAATGGAAAATGAGTTTACACAACTACACAAGGAAATGGAACAGTTAAATGATTCTGTTCAAGCTTTAATGTCCACAGAGGAGGAGAAAGAGGTGGAAAAGGATCAGGATGAATGGTACAACCCCAAAGCAGCTGCCTTGGAAGAGTTTACTCAGGAGGTCTTAAACTGGATCGCTGATGCTCCTGTGTCCAATGTGGTCAAGACCAAAATAAAAGGACATATGAGTGTTGCACCTCAGGACAGTATTTCAAACATAACGAGTGTTCATTCACAAAGTTCAAGGAGATCTTCTCGGTCTTCTATCACATCTGCTAAAATAAAATTGGAAAGTCGAAATGCAGAATTGTTAGCACGAGCTGCTCGGCTGACTCAGAAGCAAGCACTGGAAAGGGAGGAAGCTGGTTTGAAGGCAAGAAAGGAACAGCTGGAACTTGAAACAGATATTGCAGCAAACACTGCGAAATTAAGTGTAATCAAAGGAATGGAGGATTCTCATGCAGGCATGTACCAAGCAGGAGACAGAATGAATGAATATTGGGATAACTCAGAGCAAGAAAATGCTCATTTGAATGCCAACAAGCAGAAACCAAACATCAATAAAACTGCAAATGCCGTTAATAGTGAAACACAATTCATACCACAACGTCCCGAAAGTTCAACTTCATCCAGCACGTCTTCTAGCACGGGAGAGGGCAATATGAATAACTTAATAAGCATCATGGAAAAACAGACCATAATAACAGAAACAATGGTAAAGCAACAGAAACTTTCTTCATTACCCCCACTCAACATTCCTACCTTCAACGGAAACCCTTTGGATTATCGGTCCTTCATAAGAGCATTTGAGCATGGTATTGAAGAGAAAACAGAAATCAGTAAGGACAGGCTTTACTTTTTGGAGCAATGCACTATTGGCCAACCAAGAGAGCTTGTGCGCAGTTGCCAATATATGCAATCTGACAAAGGATACATGGAAGCGAAAAGGTTGTTGAAGCATCATTATGGAGATGAATATCTTATCGCGACAGCCTACATCGACAAGGCTCTCAATTGGCCATCTATTAAACCTGAGGATCCACAATCTTTAAAAACCTTTGCCGTGTTTCTTAATGGATGTCTCAATACAATGGATAGTGTGGAATACATGGAGGAAATGGATCACCCAATCAACATGCGAGCTGTTCTTTCTAAACTCCCATATAAGCTGAGAGAAAACTGGAGGGCTAAAGCTTGCGATATACAAGATAGAAACAACAGAAGAGTTCAGTTTAAAGATCTAGTGAAGTTTGTCGACCATCATGCTAGAATCCTTTCTCATCCAGTGTTTGGAAACTTAAAGGAAATTCCAAATACATCAGCTAAAACAAGCTACACATTTGTTCCTGCTACTCCCAACACAAAGTTCAAACCGAGATCTCCAGAGTTATATAAAAGTGGTTTCGCCACTAGTGTATCCCCAATACTTCAGAAAGAAAACAGTAACCGACACAGTGACACATCCCAATCAAACCGATGCATCTACTGTAAAGGAGAACATCATCTTTCTGCTTGCAATCAGATTCTCAAAAACACCCACAAAGAGAAGTTGGAATTCCTCAGAGGCAAAGGACTTTGCTTTGGATGTTTGGAAAAGGGCCACATGAGTAAAGGATGCAAACAAAGACATACCTGCAAAGAGTGCAATCTCACACACCCCACTCTTTTGCATTTCAGTAATATAGAGTCGAGCAAAGGAAAGGTAAAGACTGTTGCAAATGCTTTAGTGGATATGGATAAAGATGATTCACGGGAGGAGGATATTGGGGCCGGTGAGCCTGAAGGCACCCTGGCTATCGTTCCTGTGAAGGTGAAAACAAAAAAGGGTAATACCATCATAACAACATACGCCTTTCTGGACCCAGGTAGTACGGCTACCTTTTGCACAGAGTCCATTCTACAGCAGCTTCAAGTGACTGGACGCAACACAGAGATACTCCTACGAACAATGAATAGAGAGGAGTCAGCTAAAACATCTGTTGCATGTGACCTTGAAATATGTGGTCTTGAAAGTAACCAGTATGTAGCACTTCCACCTGTTTATTCCCAAAACAAAATACCAGTACGAAAGGCAAATATTCCTTCTCAGGAGGACGTGGAACAATGGGAATACCTGAAAGAGGTCAATCTACCACAAATTGATGCAGAGGTTGGCTTGCTGATCGGGTGCAACGTGCCAAAAGCTCTAGAGCCACGCAAAGTCATAAACAGCCAAGGGAATGGCCCGTACGCTGTTAAGACCATTTTAGGTTGGACAATAAATGGACCTCTAGGAAGGTCAGATACGACTCGTTGGATTAAACCAGTCGTTACAGCAAACAGAATTTCTGTTGTGGAAATCGAGGAATTGTTGAAGCAGCAAGTGAAGCTTGACTTTCCAGAACATCAACACAAGGAGCGTCTGGAAATGTCAAGAGAGGATCACAAGTTCATGGAAAGTGTCTCTAATTCTGTCAAGTTGGTAGACGGACACTACAGTATTGGGTTGCCATTAAAGGAAAAAGGACTTGATTTTCCCAATAATAGACGTGTTGCTGAACAAAGAGCTTTGAACCTAAAAAGAAAATTCCAACAAAACAACAAATTCTACAAGGAGTACAAAGAGTTCATGGCGGATGTTGTTGATAAAGGTTTTGCCATAAGAATGACACCTGAACAAAAAGACAAGGCAATTCAAAGCAAAAGGAGCTGGTATATTCCACACCATGGCGTGTATCATCCAAAAAAGCGTAAACTGAGGGTGGTTTTTGATTGCGGTGCAACTTACCAGGGCACATCTCTGAATGCACGTCTTCTCCAAGGCCCAGATTTAACCAACAGTCTTATTGGTGTCCTTACAAGATTCCGGCAGAAGAACATTGCATTCATGGCAGATATTGAAGCCATGTTCCATCAGGTCAAGGTGCCAGAGGAAGACTCGGATCTTCTCACATTCTTGTGGTGGCCCGATGGAGATCTCAGTAGTGAGCTAGAAGAGTACCAAATGGTTGTACACATCTTTGGAGCAACCTCCTCGCCTAGTTGCGCCAACTTTGCCCTACAACAGTGTGCAAGAGACAATGTGGATGACTTTAGCCCAGAGGCAGTCTCTTCGATGCTAAGAAATTTTTATGTGGACGATTGCCTAAAATCAATGGAAGACGAGAGGAAGGCAGTGATAATCGCTCACGAACTTAAAACCCTGTGCAGTAAGGGTGGTTTTAAGTTAAACAAATGGGTAAGCAACAGCAGAGCTCTACTACAAACAATACCTGAGGAAAGTAGATCAAAGGAAATCAAGGATCTGGATCTGGATAAAAGTACCCTGCCTGTTGAAAGAGCTCTCGGAGTTCAGTGGTGCACTGAAACGGACTCATTCCATTTCAAATTCAATCCTCAGGATAAACCACTTACCAGGAGAGGTATTCTGTCAGTCGTGAGCTCTATATTTGATCCGCTGGGTATGTTGTCCCCTGTGATCCTCCCTGCAAAGCAAATCTTGCAAAAATTAACAGGAATAAGGCTAGGATGGGACGAAAATATTCCTGAAGAATGTAAGGAACAGTGGTTGAGCTGGCTACACCACTTGCAATTACTGAGAGACTTCAAAGTCAAAAGATGCATCACACCACTCAACTTTGGAGATCCAGTCTCAGCTCAGCTTCACCACTTTGGAGATGCTAGTGAAAGTGGTTACGGAACGGTGTCTTACCTTCGCCTAATGAACAAAGCAAACGCAGTTCATTGTTCCTTTATCATGGGTAAGGCCAGAGTAGTTCCACTCAAACCTGTGACCATCCCAAGGTTGGAGCTTACCGCTGCCACTGTAGCCGTCCGGATGGACCGAATGTTGCAGGAAGAGTTAGAGCTTAAACTCCAGCCATCCGTGTTTTGGACTGACAGCACGTCTGTGCTGAAGTACATACAAAATGAAACGACAAGATTCCACACCTTCGTTGCCAACAGAGTCACAGTCATTCGATCTGCTTCAGAGACTTCCCAATGGAGGTATGTTAATGGTTGCCTGAATCCAGCTGACTGTGTTTCAAGGGGAATCTCTGTAAGTCGCTTTCTGAGAGATGAAACCTGGTTAAGGGGACCAGAGTTCCTCAGTCTCCCTGAGCATCAATGGCCTAAATCTCCAGATTTGACTCTAACAGCCAGCGATCCTGAAGTGAAAGTTTTTGCAGTAAGTGTCACCCCCATGGAAGAAAGCTCTGTTACAGTGAACAAGTTGCTCACTTACTATTCCCACTGGCATCGCCTGAAAAGAGCTGTGGCCTGGATGCTACGCATAAAATCCGCTCTGATGGCGAGGCCAAAAATGGATTTGAAGGAAAAGAGAGCAAAACATGAAAAAGGACCTCTCACTGTTGAAAACTTGGAGGAAGCGGAAGCTGCCATAATTCAGTTTTGTCAGTCCGCTTCATTTAAGGATGAGATAACTGCGCTAAAGAAAGGACTTGCAGTAAAAAGGAGCAGTCATCTTCACAAACTAGCACCCTTTCTTCAGAACAACTTGGTAAAAGTTGGCGGAAGGTTAGCGAAATCCGCAATGCCAGCCGAAGCCAAAAGCCCAATTATCTTACCTGCAAACAATCATGTGACTCAACTCCTCATCAGACATGTCCATGAGAACATAGGGCACAGTGGAAGGACTCATACTCTGTCACGTTTAAGGCAGAAATATTGGATTCCTGGAGGAAATTCTGCCATCCGAAAAATCCTCTCTAAATGTGTAACCTGCAGGAAACTCAGTGGTGTAAAAAGTCAGCAATTCATGGCAGACTTGCCGGAAGAAAGAGTTACCCCTGATGATCCGCCCTTCACAAATGTGGGTGTGGATTTCTTTGGCCCATTTGAGTTGAAACAGAGAAGAGCCACAGTTAAAAGATACGGTGTAATTTTTACCTGTCTAAACATCAGAGCAGTTCACCTCGAACTTGCGCACAGTCTCAACTCTGACTCTTGCATTAATGCCATCAGGAGATTCATTGCAAGAAGAGGCCCTGTCAAGGTCATGAGGTCAGACAACGGAACCAACTTGGTTAGAGCTGAACGTGAACTAAAAGAAGCAATACAAGAGTTAAACCACACACAAATTCAGAACAAGCTTCTTAAAGAGGAAATAAACTGGATATTTAACCCACCAGCAGGCTCCCACCACGGAGGAATCTGGGAAAGACAAATCAGAACCGTCAGACGCATTCTCAGTGCCCTCACGCAAGAACAAAAGCTTGACGAGGAAGGACTTGCCACACTTTTCTGCGAAGTAGAGGCGATCATAAATGATCGACCCATAACGACTGTTTCCAACGACCCTGGAGATTTAGAGCCCCTCACTCCAAATCACCTTTTGCTGCTCAAATCAAAACCATTTCTTCCGCCTGGTGTCTTCAATCCGAGCGACTGCCACGGGAAGAGAAGATGGCGCCAAATTCAGTACATGGCCAACTTATTTTGGAAGCGATGGACCAAAGAATACCTACCGGAACTCCAAATAAGGCAAAAGTGGAACAGGAAAAGGAGGAATTTTGCAACCGGGGACATTGTCCTTATCGTCGACGAAAATGCTCCAAGAAATTCCTGGCTCATGGGACGAATAACGCAAGTCTTGCCAGACTCGAGAGGTTTTGTACGACAAGTGGAAGTACAGTCAAAAACCAGCACACTCCGTCGACCCATCACGAAGCTGGTACTGCTGGTCGAGTCCCAAAACGAGCTCTAGCCCCCTTCCCCTCTTGCACCACACAAGCACATTTACACACACACGGATTCATGTGTTAATACACATTCACCCCACTAAGGGTCAGAAGCCCCGAAGATGGACACTATATTGCAGTGGACTTCATATGAATTATAGTTGTTAACAAACAAATGTTTTGTATTGGCTCTCCATTTTATGTTTATTAGTAATTGTCATGTGTGATTCCATAACAATTAGGGGCCGGAGTGTAGGAGCCAAAAACGTTGATTTATTATTTCTATTATTTAATCATTTAATGTATGTAATGGAGTATAATTGTTTGGTGTCATTTGATTGGGATCCGCAGCCACGGTGGAGCGGAGCGGCTGATTGGTGCTGCGATTGCCTCAGCTGGTTAAAAGAGTCCTGCTGATTACACTCTGGGTGCTATTTTGGTTGTGAAGCCACACGGTTTTTTGACCGCTGCATTGCACTGCAGAGAAGATATGATTTGTTTATTTAAGTGAAGAAAACTGTTTCAATATCGTCTGGTAAGATACCTTCATTTGTGTTTGAAGAAGAGAACGAACATGGAAATAAATGTACCAAAAACGAACAATATATCTCTGAGTGATGTGTGAGCGCGTCGGCCAGGCGCTAAAACCAAAGAGCAGAAAAGAGCTTAAAGGTGGAAAGATGGCTCTTATACTCTCACTGTTCCTCTCACGGTTCCTCTCACTGTTCCTCTCACTGTTCCTCTCACGGTTCCTCTCACGGTTCCTCTCACGGTTCCTCTCACATTTCCTCTCATGGTTCCTCTCACGGTTCCTCTCACTGTTCCTCTCACGGTTCCTCTCACGGTTCCTCTCACTGTTCCTCTCACGGTTCCTCTCACTGTTCCTCTCATGGTTCCTCTCACGGTTCCTCTCTGTGCTCAGGGGCATAGTGAAGGAGATGGGTCTGACGGGGAAGATCACTCCGGATCAGGTGGCCAAGAAGTGGGACAACCTGAAGACCAAATTCAAGGTGAGCGCCTCATCCTGTCTCACTGAAAAATGGAAATTCTTAGGAAAAAGTCAAAAACTGAAATTCAGAGAAAAAAGTAAAAAATGGAAATTCTTAGAAAAAAGTCAAAAACTGAAATTCTTAGAAAAGTAAAATATTGAAATTCTTAGAAAAAAGTCACAAATGGAAATTCTTAGAAAAAAGTAAAAAATTAAAATTCAGAGAAAAAAGTCAAAAATGGAAATTCTTAGAAAAAAGTCAAAAATTGAAATTCTTAGAAAAAAGTCACAAATTGAAATTCAGTGAAAAAAGCAAAAATTTGATGAAAAAAGTGAACATTTGAGAAAAATGTTAAAAGTCTTGAGAAAAATT
This sequence comes from Trematomus bernacchii, assembly GCF_902827165.1. Classification (NCBI taxonomy): domain Eukaryota; kingdom Metazoa; phylum Chordata; class Actinopteri; order Perciformes; family Nototheniidae; genus Trematomus; species Trematomus bernacchii. The sequence continues at coordinate 391,630 of NW_022987761.1, forward strand.
GAAATTTGAGAAAAGTCAGAATTGGAATTCTGAGAAATAGCCCTGGTTCTATAGATCTAGAACCTGTGTGTGTTTACCTGTGTGTTTAGGACCTGAAGTTCCCTCCGCGGGGCATGGAGGGCCAGACGCCTCCCGCCTCCTGGCCCTGGTTCTCCCTGATGGGTGACGCTCTGGAGGGCCGTCTGGCAGGGAAGGCTGCCCGGGTGACGCCGGTGTGGAGCAGCGAGGAGGACGCCATCTTTGTTTCCTCCCCCCTACCTCCCCCTCCTCCCCCCCCCGAGAGGGAGTGCCTGCTGGAGGGGAGGGGCAGCGTGTCCGAGCTGGAGTCCATGGCGGGGGGCGACGCCGCCGAGGCCGATGGGAACGTGACGTACATCGACGCCAGCGGAGAGGAGTGCTCCACGCCCTCAGAAAACTCCTATAAAAGTAAGAGAAGATAGAAAAAAGCCAAGTTCGGAGAAAAAGGTAAAATTAGGAAAACAGTGAAATAATAAAAATATTAAAATCCAAATCTGAGAAAAGTCAAGTTCTGAAAAAAGACCACAAAAACAAAGAAATTCTGAGTAAGAGTAAGAAATGAAAAAAGGTAAAAGGACGTGTTCTTTTATGCGAGTGCTCCACGCCGTCAGAACGCTCCTTTAAGAGTAAGAGAAGATAAACCTGTCCCCAGGTTGGGACATCTTTGTGTCCCAGAGATTAAAGATGTAAATGAACGTATGTGATTATTCACTAATATTAAATTAGCATATTTCATAGAAAATAAATAGTTGATATATATATTTAAATAATGAGATGCGTCTTCCCCTCAGTGACGGACCAGGACACGAGGAAGATGATCAGACTGAGAGCCGCTAACGAGGCGCTGTTCACCGGCAGGAGGAACGCTGCTAAGGCTGCATGGAAGTAAGAGGCGGCTGTGATGGAATGTGTGTGTTCTCCTGTCTGAATGTGTGTGTTCACCTGTCTGAATGTGTGTGTTCACCCGTCTGAATGTGTGTGTTTCTCAGGGCTATCATCAGGGAGATCGGGCTGCAGGGGAAAGTCTCGACCTATCAGATGGCCAAGAAATGGGACAATCTGAAGAGGAGATACAAGGTGCGTTCACAACAACAACTGTTAAGTAGTTTGGAGTTTGGTCGACCTCTTTTCCTCACCTCTCTCTTCCTCCTCCTCGTCCTCCCTCTCCCTCTCCTCCTCCCCCTCCTCCCTCTCCTCCTACCCCTCCAGGACCTAAAGTACCCTCCTGTTGGGATGGAGAACATGTCGGACAGCGCCTCCTCCTGGCCGTGGTTCCAGTTGATGAACGACGCCATGGAGGGCCGTCTGACGAGCAGTGCCCCCCTCCTCACCCCCGTAACCCATGACGACGACAACCATCCCTCCCCCAAACATCGCCCTCGCTCCTCCCTTCCTCCCCTTCCTCTTCCTCCTCCTCTTCCTCAATCCTCCACAGACTTCGTAGATGAGGCGTTTGGTGGCGACGATGGAGGCGACTCTGGGGCGAACGAGGCTCAGCTGGGGGGCCTGGAGAGAGAGTGGGAGATGGTGGAGAGAGAGAGGGAGGCGCTGGAGAGAGAGAGGGAGATGGTGGAGAGAGAGAGAGCGACGGTGGAGAGAGAGAGAGCGACCGTGGAGAGAGAGAGAGCGACGGTGCAGACGGAGAGACTGTGGCTGGAGAGAGAGAGGGAGACGCTCGGGCGAGAGAGAGAGGCGCTGGATCAGAGGGCGCTGATGATGAACTCTGTGGGGCATTCAGGACACCTCAACGCCCTCATGTAGAGCGCAAAGAGACGTAAAGACATAAACAGGCCAGGTGGAAAGAGACTTAAAGAGGACATAAAGAAGCCCGGTGTAAAAAGGACATATAGAGGACGTCAAGAGATGAACTCTGTGGTGCATTCAGGACACCTCAACGCCCTCATGTAGAGCAGAAAGAGACATATAGAGGACGTCAAGAGATGAACTCTGTGGTGCATTCAGGACACCTCAACGCCCTCATGTAGAGCAGAAAGAGACCTATAGAGGACGCTCGGGGCATGTAGAGCGAATAGCTGCTTGGTCCTACAGTGGAGATCAGCTGGGGCAAAGCAGCGAGCTCTGGGACATTAAGCTGCAGGATGTAGAGGGACGAGCTCCACCGATGACTAGAGGATAGCTCTGGAGCATGTAGAGCAAAGAGCGACGGGGACATAACCACGAGCTCTCGGGACATAACCACGAGCTCTCGGGACATAACCACGAGCTCTCGGGACATAACCACGAGCTCTCGGGACATAGCGACGAGCTCTAGGAAGAGAGGACGTCTCAAGGGAACGTAGAGCGACGAGCCCCAGGAAGAGAGGACGTCTCGAGGGAACGTAGAGCGACGAGCCCCAGGAAGAGAGGACGTCTCGAGGGAACGTAGAGCGACGAGCCCCAGGAAGAGAGGACGTCTCGAGGGAACGTAGAGCGACGAGCCCCAGGAAGAGAAGACGTCTCGAGGGAACGTAGAGCGACGAGCCCCAGGAAGAGAAGACGTCTCGAGGGAACGTAGAGCGACGAAGGACAAATATTCAATTCCTCTGAAGACGTGGAGCTAAGGGGTTGTAGAGCGTCCCTGCAGTATATGTTGGGACATTTACACAATTAGCATTATTTAGCATATGCAGACAATAGTTAAACAATTTCTTGGCAGATTTGGACAGTTTTGAGTCCATTGCTGACGTTTTAACCAGAAAGTGGCCATATTTGTACTTTTTAAGCAGATTTTGACGTATTTTGGTTTGATTTGAAAGTTTTAGGCCACTCAAAACTGCTATTAGTGATCCTTAAAATATCCGACATTGATTCAACATCGTCAATAACTTCCTAAAAAAAAAAAGCCAAATCGGCCACGCCATCTTTTTGCTATCGTCTCCATATGCTTACTAATTAACGCAACTTGTGCTAATTGTGTAAAATCCAGCGGTTTCTACGATCTGGAGACCCTACTCTACATTTCTAACGTAACACAGCAGACGTAGAGTATCTGAACGGGAGAGCTGCACACTTTTAAATATTCATCATCCTTCCCTCTGAGGTAGGAGTTGTAGTTTTGAGGCCGGTTAGCGACGTCACTGAGTATTAAGGGCCATTCAGGGAGAAATGAAGGTGAGTCGGCAGAGGAGGTTCATATGCAAGATTTAAATGAACATTTTCTGTGATTAAAGTTACGAAAGCAGCCGTACATTTACCAGATTTAAGTCGTTAGCTTCGAGGTTTTCTGGTAAATCTACAAGATCAAAAAGAACAAATCTTCTCTGAGATTATATATAGATTATAACTCCTCCCTAAAACATATTTTAATGTGGATCGTTCGTGTGGTGTTTCTTTACTCTAACACCACACGAACAGATTATTTTACCCCTCATTTTAATTATAATTGTGCAGCTCTACCCGTTGATTCGCTCTGCGTAGACCCTCGCTCATGTAAAGCCACTTTGGACCCTCGATGAATATGAAACTCTGATCTCTGGATTTATTTGGGCGTCCCATCGTAAGAGTTTCCTATTGATTTACAATTTTTTTTAATCATTTCTATCCAAGCGTTGACGCTGGACGGAGCGAGAGCGAAGCGTCAGGACGATAAATATCGACGAAGAATGTTCTGCATCGGCTTCCACTTCCTGTTTCCTCCAGAGACTCAAGACTGAATCAGTTGTTGGTTTTTCTCTCGCGCGATTTGTACGAACTGAAATGAGATTAAAAAGTTTCATTATCACTTTAACTTGTCTGTTTGGTGTGCATTATGTGAGGGAGGGGGTCAAACTCAAATTAAATTATCAATATTTGATAAAAAAGTGATAAAAATGATAGAAGTTTGATTAAAAAAGTGAAAAAGGATAAATATTTGATAAGAAATTCATAAAAAGGAACAATATTTGTTGAAAAAAAGTCCTTAAAGGTTAGATATTTGTTAAAAAAGTCATAAAAATGATAGATATTGTTTAAAAAAAGTCCTAAAAATGATAGATATTTGTTAAAAAAAGTCATAAAAATTATAGATATTTGTTAAAGTGATAAAAATGATAGATATTTGTTAAAAAAGTCATAAAAATGATAGATATTTGTTAAAAAAGTCATAAAAATGATAAATATTTGTTAAAATTATGGATATTTGTTAAAAAAGTCCTAAAAATTATAAATATTTGATAAAGTGATAAAAATGATAGATGTTAAAAAAGTCATACAAATGATGAATACTTGATAAGAAATTCATAAAAAGGAACAATATTTGCAAGAAAAGTGAATAAAAGTTGGTTAAATTATTTTAAAAAGCAAGAAAAAGTCATGAAAACTTAGCACATATCTTTACGAGTATATCTCTCTTCCATTTATATCAGGGGGTCAAACTCAACGCTTAATTTTCTGTGTCCCCGAAAGAGCTCTGAAGAATATAATACGTTTATTATACGGTTACATGCCGCTTTTACAGGAGCACGCTGCCCATAAACTACATGTCCCACAATGCATCTCATTCTGTGACACTGACGAGTCTTGAGATTATTTGCCGCGGACTTCTGCTTTCAGACGCAGTTCATTATGAAGTTATTACCAACCACACTAACGACTCCACTCCCAATATGAACTGAATTTATTGATTGCTTCTTTTGAGAAAGTCAACTCTGATCCACGGCCTCCGACAACAAGGGAATTTAAATCGAGAGCTATTTGACATTTTAAATAACATTTTGAGCATCCTTATCAAGCTGTGTGCTTATTTTGGAAACCTGATTCATTTCCGGTGTTTGAAGGGAGGGGGTCAAACTCAAATTAAATGATCAATATTTGATAAAAAAGTGATAAAAATGATAGAAATTTGATTAAAAAAGTGAAAAAGGATAAATATTTGATAAGAAATTCATAAAAAGGAACAATATTTGTTAAAAAAGTCCTTAAAGGTTAGATATTTGTTAAAAAAATGATAGATATTTGTTAAAGTCATAAAAATTATAGATATTTGTGTTTACATTTTTTTATAAAAATTATAGATATTTGTTAAAAAAAAGTCCTAAAAATGATACATTTTTGTTAAAAAAAGTCATAAAAAATGATAAATATTTGTTAAAAGTCCTAAAAATGATAGATATTTGTTAAAAAAGTCTAAAAATGATAGATATTGTTAAAAAAGCATAAAAATAGATAGATATTTGTTAAAAAAAGTCATAAAAATGATAGATATTTGTTAAAAGTCATAAAAATGATAAATATTTGTTAAAAAAAGGTCATAAACAAGTGATAGATATTTGTATAAAGTCATAAAATGATAGATATGTTTAAAAAAAGTCATAAAAATGATAGATATTTGTTAAAAGTCATAACGATGATAGATATTTGTTAAAGTGATAAAAATGATAGATAGTTGGTTAAAAAAAGTGATAAAAATGATAGATATTTGTTAAAAACAAGTCATAAAAAATGATAGATATGTTAAAAAAAGTCATAAAAATGATAGATATTTGTTAAAAGAAGTCATAAAGATGATAGATATTTGTTAAAGTGATAAAAATGATAGATATTTGTTAAAAAAAGTCATAAAAATGATAGATATTTGTTAAAAAAAGTCATAAAAATGATAGATATTTGTTAAAAAAAAGTCATAAAAATGATAGATATTTGTTAAAAAAAGTCATAAAAATGATAGATATTTGTTAAAGTGATAAAAATGATAGATATTTGTTAAGAAAGTGATAAAAATTATAGATATTTGTTAAAAAAGTCATAAAAATTATAGATATTTGTTAAAGTCCTAAAAATTATAAATATTTGATAAAGTGATAAAAATGATAGATGTTAAAAAAGTCATACAAATGATGAATACTTGATAAGAAATTCATAAAAAGGAACAATATTTGCAAGAAAGTGAATAAAAGTTGGTTAAATTATTTTAAAAAGCAACTAAAAGTCATGAAACTTAGCACATATCTTTACGAGTATATCTCTCTTCCATTTATATCAGGGGGGGTCAAACTCAACGCTTAATTTTCTGTGTCTCCGAAAGAGCTCTGAAGAATATAATACGTTTATTATACGGTTACATGCCGCTCTACAGGAGCACGCTGCCCATAAACTACATGTCCCACAATGCATCTCATTCTGTGACACTGACGAGTCTTGAGATTATTTGCCGCGGACTTCTGCTTTCAGACGCAGTTCATTATGAAGTTATTACCAACCACACTAACGACTCCACTCCCAATATGAACTGAATTTATTGATTGCTTCTTTTGAGAAAGTCAACTCTGATCCACGGCCTCCGACAACAAGGGAATTTAAATCGAGAGGCTATTTGACATTTTAAATAACATTTTGAGGCATCCTTATCAAGCTGTGTGCTTATTTTGGAAACCTGATTCATTTCCGGTGTTGGAAGGCAGGGGGTCAAACTCAAATTAAATGATCAATATTTGATAAAAAAGTGATAAAAATGATAGAAATTTGATTAAAAAGTGAAAAAGGATAAATATTTGATAAGAAATTTCATAAAAAGGAACAATATTTGTTGAAAAAAAGTCCTTAAAGGTTAGATATTTGTTAAAAAAGTCCTAAAAATGATAAATATTTGTTAAAAAAGTCATAAAAATGATAGATATTTGTTAAAAAAAGTCATAAAAATGATAGATATTTGTTCAAAAAAGTCATAAAATGATAGATATTTGTTAAAAAAAGTCATAAAAATGATAGATATTTGTTAAAAAAAGTCATATAGATGATAGATATTTGTTAAAGTGATAAAAATGATAGATATTTGTTAAAAAAAGTGATAAAAATGATAGATATTTGTTAAAAAAGTCATAAAAATGATTAGATATGTTAAAAAAGTCATAAAAATGATAGATATTGTGTAAAAGTCATAAAGATGATAGGATATTGTTAAAGTGATAAAAATGATAGATATTTGTTAAAAAAAGTCATAAAAATGATAGATATTTGTTAAAAAAGTCATAAAAAATGATAGATATTTGTTAAAAAAAGTCATATAGATGATAGATATTTGTTAAAAAAAAGGTCATAAAAATGATTAGATATTTGTTATAAAGTGATAAAAATGATAGATATTTGTTAAGAAAGTGAAAAAATTATAGATATTTGTTAAAAAAAGTCATAAAAATTATAGATATTTGTTAAAGTCCTAAAAATTATAAATATTTGATAAAGTGATAAAAATGATAGATGTTAAAAAAGTCATACAAATGATGAATACTTGATAAGAAATTCATAAAAAGGAACAATATTTGCAAGAAAAGTGAATAAAAGTTGGTTAAATTATTTTAAAAAGCAAGAAAAAGTCATGAAAGTGATAAAAATGATAGATATTTGTGGTTTAAAATAAAGTCATAAAAATTAGAGATATTTGTTAAAAAAAAAGTCCTAAAAAATGATAAATATTTGTTAAAAAAAAGTCATAAAAATGATAGATATTTGTTAAAGTGATAAAAATGATAGATATTTGTTAAAAAAAGTGATAAAAATGATAGTATATTGTTAAAAAAGTCATAAAAAATGATAGATATGTTAAAAAAAGTCATAAAAATGATAGATATTTGTTAAAAGAAGTCATAAAGATGATAGATATTTGTTAAAGTGATAAAAATGATAGATATTTGTTAAAAAAAGTCATAAAAATGATAGATATTTGTTAAAGTGATAAAATGATAGATATTTGTTAAGAAAGTGAAAAAATTATAGATATTTGTTAAAAAAGTCATAAAAATTATAGATATTTGTTAAAGTCCTAAAAATTATAAATATTTGATAAAGTGATAAAAATGATAGATGTTAAAAAAAGTCATACAAATGATGAATACTTGATAAGAAATTCATAAAAAGGAACAATATTTGCAAGAAAAGTGAATAAAAGTTGGTTAAATTATTTTAAAAAGCAAGAAAAAGTCATGAAAACTTAGCACATATCTTTACGAGTATATCTCTCTTCCATTTATATCAGGGGGGTCAAACTCAACGCTTAATTTTCTGTGTCTCCGAAAGAGCTCTGAAGAATATAATACGTTTATTATACGGTTACATGCCGCTCTACAGGAGCACGCTGCCCATAAACTACATGTCCCACAATGCATCTCATTCTGTGACACTGACGAGTCTTGAGATATTTTGCCGCGGACTTCTGCTTTCAGACGCAGTTCATTATGAAGTTATTACCAACCACACTAACGACTCCACTCCCAATATGAACTGAATTTATTGATTGCTTCTTTTGAGAAAGTCAAATCTGATCCACGGCCTCCGACAACAAGGGAATTTAAATCGAGAGCTATTTGACATTTTTAAATAACATTTTGAGCATCCTTATCAAGCCTGTGTGTTATTTTGGAAACCTGATTCATTTCCGGTGTTTGGAAGGGAGGGGGTCAAACTCAATTAAATGATCAATATTTGATAAAAAAGTGATAAAAATGATCGAAATTGATTAAAAAAGTGAAAAAGGATAAATATTTGATAAGTAGAAATTCATAAAAAGGAACAATATTTGGTTGAAAAAAAGTCCTTAAAGGTTAGATCTTTGTTAAAAAAGTCCTAAAAATGATAAATATTTGTTAAAAAAAAGTCATAAAAATGATAGATATTTGTTAATAAAAAAGTCATAGATATGTGTTAAAAAAAGTCATAAAATG